>NC_043001.1:71018289-71105789 GCF_006345805.1 Octopus sinensis
TATGCATATCAATACACATCTAAATAATCTAGACACATTTAGGTAAATGCACATGGATGAATCATTTTGCATATGTATGGGCATCTCTAATGAGATATAATTACGTAAAAAATATAAAGATATTGAAATCTGCGTAACTTCACACGTACCAATTTCATTTGTTTAATGTTCAAATACTTAAACACCACTCTGAGTTAGTCTCTCCCTGCATGCGCAAAATATTCAAAAATCTAAGATATTTCAAACCTGTCTCGAACGGAAACTCATGAGAATGTCCCTCCTCTCTAACTATACGCTACCATAAATTATTCTAACTCCAAACAATATAGCTTTATAGTCAACAAATTCGAATACTATTGCCTAAAATTCCTACAATCCTTATGTTCTGCCTAAAGATTTACAGGTATACATACCATCTTAAAGACATGATTACTAGGAACTTTATATAGATATTTGCATATGCCCTTTATCAGTCAATACTTCAACAACCTAACAAAACATGCACACATAGTTCCTCTCATACTTTTAAGTTTGGGATACACACCCATTCCCACGAAATCTGATAATACATGCTTATCCAGATATATGTAGACATATAAGAGGTTTCGTCTTCCTTCGCAGGTTAATGTCCATAATTCCAAAGAAATTTCGCTTGGTGAATGTTCTATTATTTACTCAATGTACATATTATTTGCTCAATGTACATATCTATATATATATGTACATATGTGCGAGTATACGTATATATGTATATGTACAGGTATACATACACACATATATACACCCAGACATAAATTTCAATATACATACAGACACACACACATACTTCTATATGTATATATGAATACATGAATGCATGTATGTACATAGGTATGTACAAATATATGTATGCACGTTTGCGTGTTAGTATGTGTACATGTATATATATATATATATATATATATATATATATATATGTATGAGTGTGTATATGTACATGTGCAAAATAAATACCGAAAATCAAAGATAACTCAATGTAGGAAAAACACCAAAACTTTGAGAAACTATAAGCAAATATTCAATATTAACTAGCATTATATATCAAAGTCAAAATAAATATATACACAACATAGAATTGTGGAATGTATATTATATTTCAGGGTTTAGTGTTCTGTTTCAAAAATGCCCAAAAATTTAAAATTTTAGAACCTAATTTATGTCATAACATGCCGTAAATACGGTGACAATAAAATTGTTCACAGTGAAATGTCAGAAGTAAAACTGGATGACGGTTCGTCGAAAAGATTTACATTCATGTGCGGAAAGCAGAAAAGACAGCCAAAATTCTGATTCTCCCCATTACAGAAAAGCACGGAAATTTTAACTGAACTCAAACAATTGGAAAAGGCGTTTTTTTTCCTTTTGAAAAAGGTAAAGTAGATGTTAACGGTATATATATACATACATACATAACAAAAGTTATAAAGGATTCATAATCCCAGGCATATAACTAAAAATACAGCGTTAAGGGAACTTCGTTTATTAAACCAAACAATTACCTACCAATAAATTCAAATAGAATTAATATCCAGGGTAACATTTCATGTGTGACAAGTAGATCCGAGATCGCTTGGAAGAATTTCAAGAAATTCGTAGTAACTGATATCATGAACAGGAGCGACGAAAAGCACTTCTTTAATTTATGATTACACCTTACATAACTGACAACCGTTTAAGTTGTGCCAACGTATTTATGCAACACAATGGTGTCAAGGTAACCCAAACTGGGCTAAATTCAAATTGAACCGAGATAATATCGCTAATACAGGAACGCATACGAAAAGAACGTTAAGAAGAAATATAACATTCTACGGAGTGCTAGTTTAGAACTTAAACGTATGATGGTGTCAGTAAACAACGAAAGAATTCAAAACAAGTATAGAAATTCTACTTCACGTCATTTAGTTACCTTGTTATTAATATATACTAAAATTATTTGCTGTAGATAAATATCGTATTTAAAATTCCCAGTATTGTACGATGGAGCGTAACTAATAATGTATCACTTCATATTGTAGTTAACGTCCCTGTTTTTCAAATCCCAAATGTATTTACTAAGGTTCGTTGAATTAAATTTTCT
The DNA here is from genome assembly GCF_006345805.1 of Octopus sinensis. NCBI lineage: Eukaryota > Metazoa > Mollusca > Cephalopoda > Octopoda > Octopodidae > Octopus > Octopus sinensis. Next base: position 71,020,409 of record NC_043001.1, read on the forward strand.
TCTAAACTTAAATGAAGAACAATTGGTTATGTATTGTAGATTCTCAATTTGTTGCAGAGAAAGCTGTCATAATGAATGCGATCTTCAGCAATTATTTTATATTAATACATTATATTCTTCCCTAAACATCGATTTTCTAAGGGACATATAATTTTGCTTTTAAAATTATAAATTCACTGGTTTGTAGTGTTCATGGTTAAAGGACGTAGTACTTATCTTACTCTCAGAATTAGGTGTTAAACCAGGATAATTAAAAGTATTATAATCAATATTATTACTAAGTGCTATTTTAGAGGTACTATCAATTGCATAATTGGAATTACTGTCACCTAAAGTATGTATATAGGTATGCTATTTGTAGACGCATATGCATGTATAATACCAATATTTTGAAAACGCATTTGTCCTGCTTTTTATATATACAAAGTAAATATAGTTATGTCCCTTGTTATCTACCGATTTCATAGCAGTTTGCATTACAAATAGCATAGTACTTCCTTTACTATTATAATGGAGCCATTTTATTCAAATCTAACAGCTAGGGCATTACACATAATCATTACACTGCCTGTCTAACATTAGAAGGGATATGGGTATGTAACAGTGTATTTTGCAAGATGTAATAAGACATTTGGAAATAATTTAATTGTAGTATATTTTGGAACGTTTTAATTATTGAAATATTTAAAAGTAATTGTGTTATTATTATTTTTCCTATATCTCTTTACATGCATAAAATGCTTGTAACTTTTCCTCTCTCTCTCTCCTCCCCCTCCCTTTTCTTTCTCTCTCTCTCTCTCTCTCTCTCTCTCCCTCTCTTTCCTTTTACTTTATTTCAGACTCTTTCCTTTATGTGTATACGTGTTTGCGTGGATATATGTCTGTTTTTTTTTATTCTTTCTGAAATAAATTTGTTGCTTTATATTCTTTGTTAATTTTCCTGCATTTTGTTTGTCTTGGCCGTAAATCTAATTGTCTCACAATTTCTTTGTTCTGTTCACAGACTAAAATATTTGACGTAACTAATTTTTCTTAAACTTTCATATACTTTTGCCCCGCTTAGTTGCCTCTAACGCTTTTGCATAATCTTTTCTCCCTTACATTATTCCTTTGTAGTATTTGTTACAAATTTCTCAGAATCATAGAAATGTTATCCATTGAAAGTTATAAAATAGTTATATAACAGTTTCATTTCTTTACACAATTCTTTACATTTTTATTGAACTCTAAAATGTATATAGTGTTGCAGGGTTTGGGCAGTAGAGAGCAGACAATGCATAGTTTTGCGTGTCTGCTTCTCCATATTCACAGATAGTTGGGCCGATCTCGTAGTCCCATCTGACCAAAGCAACATTTAATCGCTACGTTCTCCTTCTCAGATTGGTGGGTATGTTTTATTAAATCTATGGTACTTCTAGATTAGAAGGGGGATCTACATCAGAAAAGATTCCTAGGTCAATTATTTTCAATCTAGAACTGTAATCTGGTTTCTTATTGGTATGTTTCTCTGATATCAATGTACATTTCTTACTGAATATGGTAGTACACTTCTTATTGAATGATATCTCAAATGCATCGTAATACAGAAGTAACTAAATAGTGTCACACTTTACAGTATATTCAATATTAAATGCTGTCGCTACAATATATCATCTGTTCTTAATGAAGTAATGAGTTATCAATGTAATTTTTATTTTCAACATGAAAATTAGCCTAAATAAATTTGATATCTTAACCCGATTCACGTGGTTGATTATAACTTTAGTTAGGTTACATATATATTATAACTTTAGTTAGGTTAGTCGCAAATATAAATAAATGTAAATAAAACAATTGTTTTCGGTCATTCAATTACAGTGTTTACATTGAGTTCCAAATGCAGCGGCAAGAGATAAAATAGTCATATTTTAACTGCCAAACCCTTTCCTTATAAATTCGAAATTAATAAATAACCAATTCATACAGGGATATTTAGTGATGTTTCCAAATAAGCAATTTGTTTATTACTATTGATCTTGTTATTCAGTTAAGTAGGAGCTGTAGAAGAGATGGATCAAATACATACTATAATCTAATCTGTAACCATCTAATTTTTGGGTAGCAAAACTAATGTAACCACCTCTGTATTGTCCAAAATAATATTCTTGAAATGAAATAGTAATGTGGCTTCCATAAGGTATTGTCGTCATTTTAGCCGAGACAAATGACCATATAGAGCAAATCTTATTTAGCTCTTTTGCTATTAATTATGAAAATAATGACGAGTTTGATAAAATAACTCATCTTTACGCTGCTATTTTGAATAAACATTAATTTTCACCGAATTTCACAGGAAGTTGGTATCATAGAATTAGGAGCTGCATTTGGTGGGTTGGTATGAAAGGGTGTGTTGGGCTGTGGGAGTAGCGAAGATACTGAAAACAGGTGTGGCCATTTCTGTAAGTCAACAACAAGCTTATACATGATGAAATTAGGAGAGTAGGCAGTGGTTTTAGTGGTTGATATCTCGGTAAACATTGTGGTGCCTGGTTTGTCTTCAGAAAATACGCGTATGCTAGACTATGTCTACCTGTCTGATAATCTGAATATTTAACCAGTTGATTCAGTGTCCTTCGGCAAACTGACAAGAGCTTTTTGTGCAAATAGAACCCGCGAGACATTGACGGCATTTTCAATGATATTGAAGTTAATTCAATCTGCAGCTGAAGTTATAAGCAAACATTCCTCATACAAACTCACACGCACATGTACACATACACACACACACAGAGGAATATATGTACACAATTCATACATGCGCAGATGCACGGATACAAGCACACACAAAAGCACTAACACAGATGCGTATTTAGACACGCACAGCTATACATTTTCAATATAAACACAACAGCATAGATAGGCATATACAAATACTTCCATACAAAGACACACATTATAGACATGTGTGTAAATAAGCTATTAATGTCTTTTTTTATTTATTTTCATTAATAAAAATATAACTTCAGTATACATACATATGTATATATATATATATATATATATATATATATATATATATTATATATATATATATATATATATATATATATATATATATATATATATATATATAGTATATATATATATATTGCTGTGTATTTGTTCCTTACTTTTAAATACAATTATCTGATGAAAACCAAGAATTTAATTTAAATCTTTCTGCATCTTAGGAAATCTCCTTCTGTCTGTGTACGTGGTTGGTGTTGAAAGTGTTTTTATTTATTTTTTTCTTAGAAATACGTTTCGATTTTGATGTTGCAAGTATTATCTAAATAATAACACATTAAAACTTGTGTATAGTTTAAAACATCAGTGCCTGTGTTGTTATTGAACTCACCATCAGACATAACTTCAAACAAATATTTGTGTAGAAATCCGTTATCGATCTATCATCAATAGCTTAGTAATTGAATAATTGAAAATATCAATAATGAATATATGCAGTGATATTAATTATTTAAATCGTAGAAAATAATAAATTCCTGACCAGAGGAATATAATTTTTTTTTCCATTTCAGATATTTTCCTCGTCATTTTGAGAAAGTGTTTGAGAACGTCTTAGTGGATGATGGAGGAAAAAAGAATGTTATTCATCTGGGGCATGATATTAAGCTATGTATATATATACATATGTATATATATATATATATACATATATATATATATACATATGTATATATATACATATATATATACATATATATATATATACATATGTATATATATATATATATATATAATATATATATATATATATATATATATATATATATATATATATATATATATATATATATATATATTATATATATATATGGTGGGATGGTATGTGTGTGAGCGTGCGTGTGTGTGTGTCTGTCTGCCTATCTGTCTGTTCTGATCTGATTTTCTATTGTCTGATGAAGGAGCTGCTTTCTAACGAAGAAAAAAAGCTCCATCGTTGGAATGTAGACAAAAACTTCTCTCGTTTAAATCTTGAGAAAAGTCATGCCTTATTTTTGTTGTTCCACTTACAGATTGCTTTTGTACTGTGCAGATTAGCTGGTTGATTTCTTTTTCTGAAAACCTCAGGTTATTCAGACTGTCACTTAGACATTTACTCACAAATACTTGGACATAGATTATTATTAGTATAAATGTGAATTTGTAGTCTGGGTACAGAAGCAGCTGTTTAGAGATAGCTTGTTCTTTAATTTTCAAAGAGGAATCAACACCAGGAGCACACCCGGTCTATATGATAGTCTATACTTTTTCTTGCGTGTGACAACCAAGAATATCCTCCTGTTACGTTTACACTTGAAAGAAGTTTTGATGGGAATGTTCCACTACTCTTCCTAATATTGATTTCAAATATATATTCAGCAACAAGGGGCCTCTCTATATCAATTCTAGGATAGTGTATGTTTTTCTAAGGAAAATGTATATTGTTTTAGTGACTACGTCGTATCGCATAGGAACGTAGTATCTCGGTAATATTCTTGGTCATCAGCTAATCAACTAAGGTGTGATGTTTACATAAAAATATGATATTAACTATATTTTCAGTGGCATCTTGCGGATCACTGTCTCTTTTGTTTACTAGGTATTTCGTAGCAATCTCCTGTCTCAGTTTACAGATGCATAACATTCCAAATATATGTCGCAAGTTCTGACTTCTTCAAATTTACATGAAATTTACCCATGCACTCTTTTTTCAGTATGCTGAGGATTTCATATCCCGTTCACTTTTCAGGTAAGTTAACACCACTGTTTGAGGCTTGTACAGAAGGCCATCAGGATGTAAGTTGTCGCTGTCTTCGCTTCTCATCACTACTTTTATTTACTTATTTATGTATTTTGCTGCTGTTACTTAGCAAGAAATATCTGAGCGAGACTATACTACATTCGAACACTATCTTCACTCACGTCAAGCCTGTATTTCTTTCATCTCCTCTTAGAGAGCCTGTCGATATCAGTTTTTGTGGCCGTTTTCAGTTCATGTAAGGATATCATGGGTTCTAATATCTATGGAGAAGCTTTCCTCTTCAGCGCAGTCAAGTATCCAAAATGTTGGAATCAACACTGTTACTACAAATGTATTGTGGGATATTGTTTTGTAGTGAAAGGAGAGTTCTGACTGCCATAATTTTGTAAGTCCGATATAATATCCACAGCACCTTCAATTAATGATATGTTTTCATCAGTACCTAAGAATATGTAGCAGGATTTGTATGCAACAGAAGATATAGAAAGAGAGACAATCGCTGCATAGGTTTTGGGGCATGAGGAACTGTTTTTACATGTTCAACAATCAAATACGAAATTCTTTTTTGATCAAATTCCATTCCTATTTGAGCTGAAAATGATAACTCCTGCTGTTTATTGGCATTGTTAACATTTTCAGCAGAAAACATCACGTCATCCACAAAGAAATAATGAGTTACATTATTATGTCTAGCGGTTTCAGACGCTAGCATATAACCATTTGATGTTTGAAACAGTAATGATGATGCATTTAGTGCTAAAATGAACAGAATTACAGAAATACTATCCCCTTGGCATATTACCATTAAAGTATTTGAAAATTGGAGACGATCGTACCCTTCCAAATTGTACGTGTGAGAATTATTACCCCGGTCCTTTTGAGCTTCTCAATGGCAGCAATAGCAAGACAGGCAGGTGTGCCAAATGTAGACACTTCAGCAGCTATGAGCGCGGAATAGACTCGTGTGTTGCAAGACCTCTACGGTATTTTTCAATCAGATAGTACAATCTTTTTTTATCAAAATTTGGTCGGCATATCCCCACACTCACACCAGCTCATCAGTTACTCCTGACGTTAGACTCACCATGATCCTGCAGAAATTGATTGAGGTAACCTTTGTATAGTTTATATATAATATCTTAGAAAGCAATGGGCCATAGATTTTTGCCTACTCAGTAATTTCGTTTTTCGCCACAAGATTTACCCGTGATTCTAGCAAGCCAATTTGGTATGTCAATCTGATATTCCATATTCCTTTTGAATGTACACATTAATTGTTGTCTGTAGAATGCCAGCTTCTTGTACCAATATCCCACTAGGTCTCTTCCAGGTAGCTTACTATCATGCTGTTTGCCTGCAGCTATAGTGTATATTCCCGGATCAATTGTATATATTTCATTTTGTAAATAGAGTATTCTCACTTAACCGTATTTAACCACTACACATTAACACTCACACTTCTACTGAGGTAGGTGATTTCTTGACATTAATACTTTCCTTCTTTCACTGCTTTGTATAGTGCCTGCGGGTTGGAAGCTAGCTTGCTGTTTATACTGGCGCGTTGAGAGATTCTCCTACAGTACCAGAGATTTTCGCTCAGCGTGTTCAGTTAAAACCTTAGTGCCATTAGCTTTTTCATAAAAGGTTGGTGATATTTATACACAAACACACGGACACATAAACAAACACCCATACATAGATATAAACATTATATTATACTATATCTATATATGCATGTTTGTATGCATGTATGCATGTATGTATGTGTGTGTGTGTGTTTATATTTATATATAGTCACATATCTGCCTCCTTAATGTGTACACGTTGTTCACAAGTCAATTACTGCAATATTCGTCCAGAGATAGCATTTTACTACAGTCAAAAGCAGAAACAAACTTGATTAAAACATTCACTGCTGTTGCAAATAAAAATCTGGTATACGGAAATGCAATATGATTAAATTCGAATATTGTCGTATTTTGTTGTATCATTTTATTTATCTTTTTTTTTTTACCAAATAAACACATGCACTACATTTTCTTCTTCACTCGTTTATTATTGTTATTTTATTATTTTAACGTCTGTCCATTGTCCAGAATCTTTCTTCATACATCTGGGACTTCTTTAGCGACACTTTTCGCTCCCGTGTGTTCTTGGTCCACTTACTCCATTCTGGTCTTCTAAGATGTGTATCCTTAAGCGCGCATACGTTTGTGTCCTTGCTTTTTGTATGTAAGAGTGTGGGAGTGAATGTGTGTGTGTGTAATAGATTTTAGCAGCAGTGTGGCCTTTCTCTCAGCCCCTAACCTCTCACCTCATTCAGCTGCTGCTCTCCTAAGACTCGAGAAAGAAAAAAGAAATGTACGGTCCCTGTACTCCTCTGTGTATGTGTCTTCGCCCACGGTATTGCCATCGTGGTAGTTATTATTACCATCGTCGGCATTGCTGGTCTTTTTTCTTCAATACTTGGTTCAATTTTGCAAGCCATCTTCTGCAAGTTCTTTCATTCACGCATTCTTTCCCATAAACTCAGTATATGTTTCGAGTTACTTCGGCTGCAGGATTTCCTTTTTTGTACTCATAAATCATTATGTGACTTAAATGCTCTTTGGATACTCCTATGTTAGAAAGTGTTTTAATCAAAGTAATTTTAAATATTTTATCCTGTAAAATAATATTTAATTAGTTAAAATGTACACAAATGCATGAGAATAATTTTTAATTACATTAGACAATACTATTAAATTTCATTCAACTTTAAAAAGGTAAAATCGGACAGAACTTACGGAATGACCTGATAGATTGTTTTTTTTATTCCGGAGTGATATGCTGAAACCACGAAGGTGCTTAAACATTGATTTATCAACGCTATTTAAGTTCTACATTAATATATATATATATATATATATATATATATATATAATATATATATATATATTGTATAGAGGGCATTATTACACATAAATGCCTCACACTAGGAGGGACAAAGTCATTACTACCAAAATTATACTAATCATACCCAAATGCAGTTTTTCAAAGCAAGACATTTAAAAAATGAATTTAGTTCTGTATCACCGTGATTTCACATTCAACTTACGTCTAATGATCCTCAGCAGAACTGATTCTGAACACATCATAAATAAACTACCAACCTTACGTAGCGAAGACGAACAGACAACTGCTCACTCCGGCCAAGCACATGGAATGTTTATAAATCATATATCCGGTAAATGGCGGGCTTTTTACGAACTGCATGTCGGGTAATGAAAAGTATTTCGGATTAAGTTTAACAATTAAGGATAATCTCTTAATAAGGGATCTTAACAAGAAATTATCGTGTAGCTAGCGTGAAAACCTCATAAAAGAAAAGAATTCGAAAATAATTTTTTTCTTTTGAACAAATTAATTATATCTATATTGTATAGAGGGCATTATTACACATAAATGCCTCACACTAGGAGGGACAAAGTCATTACTACCAAAATTATACTAATCATACCCAAATGCAGTTTTTCAAAGCAAGACATTTAAAAAATGAATTTAGTTCTGTATCACCGTGATTTCACATTCAACTTACGTCTAATGATCCTCAGCAGAACTGATTCTGAACACATCATAAATAAACTACCAACCTTACGTAGCGAAGACGAACAGACAACTGCTCACTCCGGCCAAGCACATGGAATGTTTATAAATCATATATCCGGTAAATGGCGGGCTTTTTACGAACTGCATGTCGGGTAATGAAAAGTATTTCGGAATAAGTTTAACAATTAAGGATAATCTCTTAATAAGGGATCTTAACAAGAAATTATCGGGTATTGGTAGTAATGACTTTGTCCCTCCTAGTGTGAGGCATTTATGTGTAATAATGCCATCTATACAATATAGATATAATTAATTTGTTCAAAAGAAAAAAAATTATTTTCGAATTCTTTTCTTTTATGAGGTTTTCACGCTAGCTACCCGATAATTTCTTGTTAAGATCCCTTATTAAGAGATTATCCTTAATTGTTAAACTTATTCCGAAATACTTTTCATTACCCGACATGCAGTTCGTAAAAAGCCCGCCATTTACCGGATATATGATTTATAAACATTCCATGTGCTTGGCCGGAGTGAGCAGTTGTCTGTTCGTCTTCGCTACGTAAGGTTGGTAGTTTATTTATGATGTGTTCAGAATCAGTTCTGCTGAGGATCATTAGACGTAAGTTGAATGTGAAATCACGGTGATACAGAACTAAATTCATTTTTTAAATGTCTTGCTTTGAAAAACTGCATTTGGGTATGATTAGTATAATTTTGGTAGTAATGACTTTGTCCCTCCTAGTGTGAGGCATTTATGTGTAATAATGCCCTCTATACAATATAGATATAATTAATTTGTTCAAAAGAAAAAAAATTATTTTCGAATTCTTTTCTTTTATGAGGTTTTCACGCTAGCTACCCGATAATTTCTTGTTAAGATCCCTTATTAAGAGATTATCCTTAATTGTTAAACTTATATATATATATATATTATATATATATATATATATATATATATATATATATATATATATATATATATATTGTTATATGTTTCAGTCCTGTGACAGCCACCATGCTGGAGCACCGTTTTGAGATCCCTTTAGTAAAACACATCGACAGTAGGACCTTTTTAATGCTACTGTAAGGGAACGTAAGAAAAATAACACCGGTCGTCAAGCAGTTGGGAGCGAGTGTCAAACACACACTAAGACACGCATAGATGCGCGTACACACGCACTCACACATACATATGGTGAGCTGGTCGACTTTGCAGTTCATCCTTTTGGAGTCGATGAATTAAAACCAGTTATGTATTGGAGTCGATTTTATCGACTGGCCCCTTCCCCCAAAATTTCAGGCCTTGTGCCTATAATAGAAAGGATATATATGTATGTGGGTTTTAGTATTGAGAGTGACAGAAAATGGAAGACAGAGAACGTTTAGTGCTCACTACAATTGTTTCGACCCATCAAGCATCGATCCCCCACTGGTGGGATACTGAACAAGTGGTTTGGAAGTATTCGTCGGGGTAGATGTATCACTTCAGGTGATTATAAGTTGTATCCCGTTAAAATAACGTCTGTTTCGGCCGTTTTCTTGTCGGTATCTGTATATGAAAGCAACAAATTAAGTAATACAGCTTCATTATTATAGAAGATCAATAAAAGTAAGATGCGAAAGTAAACAAATACACAATACAGTGAAAAGCGTATTACATATACCCGTTAGCAGATATAGTTGTATAAATGCCCTCGTTTAGGTTGTATGGCGGGTACATTTTACTGAAGGTGTCCACTTTATATAATTTTAGGAGGTTTCAAATATTCGCGCTTTCAAATACTTCCATCGCCGCGTTGAAGGAGCCTTCACTGGTATTATGCCATAAAAAGAGACGGGGGTGCTTTATGGATTTGTCTCTAAATTCCTGAAAGTGAAATCTAATCTACAATGTTCCCACCTAGAATCGTGCGATACGTGTATGATTGGCGTTCAAAATAATTTTCAATTTATTTCATAGGATCAATGTGTTTTCATGATTACAGGTACAAAGTTAAATTTATAATCTAGATGAAGTAGATATAGCTTACTTAGTAAATATTCTTCTTTCTATTCATTCAAAGCAAGACCTAGAAATCTACAGACAATTGGTGTCTATGACAGTACATCATATTTTTTCTAGCTTCTTTTGTGCTCATTTATATACTCCAATACAACAAATATGTTTCTAATATTGTCTTCTGTATTGAGATATATAAACGCACTGAATAGAAGTACTATATTTCTTTGTTTCGGTTTTGTCATTCACACACACCCTCACTCACACACGCATATATATATATATATATATATATATATATATTATATATATATATATATATATATATATATATATATATATATATATACACGTGTATACATATGTATATAGATAGATAGATAGATAGATAGATAGATAGATAGATAGATAGATAATATGACATTATACATTGTCTAAAATCGATAAACACTTATAAACATCAGTGTGTGTGTGGTGTGTGTGTGTGTGTGTGTGTGGTGTGTGTGTGTGTGTGTGTGTGTGTGTGTGTGTGCTTCCTATATGTTGTTCAGGATATCATAATCATAACATTAACTTATACATTAAAATATCTAATGAACTGTTTGCTTTATTATTTTGATAGGTTAGTATATTTTTGATTACCTTATATAAGGTTGTTGTACAAACATATTTTATCTCGGAAACGTTGAATACGTTAAATATAAGTGTAAACGGATTTATTTCAATCATCTCTGCTCTAATTAACTAAGCCCAGCTTGATAAAGTACTTCTGACACTAGAAAATTTATTATTTTCTGGTCTAATATAAGAACTGCAGTTCTTATTGGCTTTTGATAGAAGGATTTGGTGTCTATAGCTGATAAAGAATGTCGACGTGGAAGCACGTGTTCTATAGTCTCTAACGAGAATATTTACTTCCCGACCTCTTACAAAGGTATTCCAACCGTTTTAAATATAAGTCGGCATTAATTTATTCATCGTGGCTGAGTTCCTTTTGAATTAAAGTAATTTTAGGATGATACTTTGCAGACGAAATTTGTTATAAGCTGTTTACATATAAGAAGCGCAGTCCTTAGTGGGTGCGGATTATGAAGGACAGCTTCGATGTATAACAATGTAGAAACAGGAGTCCTCAGGAGTGATCATGTCGTTCATAACCTAACGGGATATGTTTTCTCAGGCATTCTGTCAGGGGATTTTTCCCCCGATACAGTTTCCGATGCCAAAATGTTACAATTTCTGATTGTACTCGAACTATCGATCGTATATGACCTGCTATATTACATTATATAATTATAGAATTAGTACATGGCATTTTATGAAAGAGCTGAAAGACAATATGACACCATTATCATATGTAATATCACACTTGATAACTTCGAATTTTGTCATCTGCAGTTTTATCGTCATGGGCAGTGAATATGTCTATTATAGTTATATATAATATTGTTGTATTTCGGGAAATATTTTTATTTTTGACAAATAAACATTCGAACTATAGATTCGTTCTTCACTCGTTTATTACTGTTAATCCATGTCCATTACCCGAAAATCTTTCGTCACACATCTGTGACCACTTCAGTGACACTTTACGTTCTCGTGTGGGCTCCTGCTCCGCTTAGTTCAGTCTGTGATATTTACGTTTATTTGTATGTACTAATATAAACGCTTCTTATGTATAACGCGATTGATTTATGTCAGAGACACAAGTCTTCAAACCACGTCATAAAATTATCAAACGCGATGAGAAGTTTACCACAATTATTTTTATGAAGACAATACTATTATAAGACGGTTTTGAAAAGAATTATTTCAGTTTTATGATAGTTTTCTTATGCAATGATTCACAAAATAAATCTGAACTTCAAATGGCTTTATTTTTTATTGACTCTTTACACATGGGCTTAGTTACTAATAAACCCTTTCTCACTCTCTACCTCTCTCGCTAAATATGATGGACGCAGTAGGGAAGTTTCGTTTAAACCCTGCGATGAGTTGAACCTCTATTTATAAAGAAATAAAGAGAGTAAAGGTACTAAAATGTTTGCGATATAATTTTATTATTCTCAAACGATAGATCAGATCAATTGATAGATATTCAAGCAATTCATTTATGTTTCAAATCAAATATGAATACAAAAATATATCAACTAAGCACACTAGATATTTCACATTTCAATGATATTATTGATATCGAAAATAACACGTAAAATATTTAAAAAATATTACACATCGATTATTGGAACCATGATCAATATATATCAATAAAAACTCAGATAAATTGTTATAAAATAAAGCCACTTATTTAATTTTACAACGACTGTGTTAGGATATTAATTTTACAAAGATTTCCACTTGCAGCCTTTTACTTTGATATCTGATTCTGATATAAAGTTTATAGTTTTTGTCACACTTGAGAAATTCTGACGAAACCAATATTAATTTACTATATTCACACACACATACACACGCGCACACTCATGTACACACACGTAAACACACGCACGTACATACACACACATAAACACCCCACACGCCAATACACATACATACACACGCACAGACACTTTCTCTCCCTCTCTCTTTCTCCCCCTCTCTTCTCTTTTCAAGATCAAATCTGATCATTTACTTCCCTCTTTATACCGAATATATACGAGGGGCGTTCAAAAAGTAATGCCCCTGACCCACTTGCAGCTGTTGGATCTAACTGAAATTTTGCATGTGCACTTACTTATACCTCTATAGATTAAGTGGCGAATTACAGCTCTGAACTAATTGTGGTTTCTTATTTACAGGTGTTTGAACTGAGTCAAGTGTGAAATGGAGCCTGTTGAGTGTCGAGCAGTGATCAGGTTTTTGTATTTGAAAGGACGCACACCACGGGAGACTTTTGATGAAATGAAAGTAACTTATGGTGATGATGCCCCATCATATGACCTTGTAAAACGCTGGCATTGTGAATTCAAACATAGTCGGAACTCTGTGGAAACAGCTCCCAGATCTGGTCGCCCCCTTCTGCCGTTGATGAGACGTATGTCCGTCAAGTTGAGGCTGCCATTTTGGAAGGTCAACGCATAACTATTCGCCAAATAGCCCATGAGATCAAGATTAGTACCGGGTCTGTGGAAACTATCGTTCATGACCATTTGCATATGCAAAAGGTGTCTGCCAGATGGATTTCCAGGTTGCTCACACCTTTCCAGAAGCAAGAACGCGTTGAGTGCTCGAGGGTGAATTTGGAGATGTGCCAAGAAGATGAGTCAAAATTTTTCAAAAGACTGATCACACAGGATAAAACCTGGGTCCATCACTATGATCCATAGACCAAAGCCCAGTCAATGCAGTGAAAGCACCGTGACTCACCTCCTCCAAAGAAGGCAAGGGTGCAGCCCTCCGCTGAAAAGGTCACAGTCTTCTGGGACCAGGACGGAGTAGTGATGACAGATTTCCTGGCAAAGGGTACCACAATTACAGGAGCCTATTATGCTTCACTTTTGATGAAATTAAGAGAAGCTATCAAAATCAAGAGGCGGGGCAAGATCAGCAAAGGCATCCTCCTCCTGCAGGACAACGCTCCGGTCCACAACTCGCGTGTCGCCAGATCAGAAGCACAGGCGTGCAGCTATGAACTCCTCCCCTTGCACCCTCTGATTTTCACCTCTTCCCAGCCATGAAGTTGATTTTGAAAGGAAAGCGTTTCCCAGATGATGCAGCCTTGAATTCTGAAGTCACGTCGTGGTTGGAGGACCAAGCTGGGCTCTTCTACAAAAACGGTCTCCAGAGCTGTATCAAACGATGGGACAAATGCATAACTCTGGGTAGTTCATATGTAGGAAAAGACTAATAACTGTGCCAAGTATCTTTGCTCTACTGCTATGGGAAATGGGTCAGACACAGACATGAACACACACACACACACATACACATGAATACATATATATATATATATATATATATATATATGTATGTATGTATGTATGTATGTATGTATATATATATATGTATATATATATATATGTGTGTGTATATATATATATATAGTCACTTTAAATCTTTAAATAAACAATCATTTCAAGTAAACAAATAAAACGAACGGACAAAAAAGGACGTACACAAGGTTTGTATCAGCTTCACGCTCGGAGAAAAGAGAGAGTTTTGACGTTTCAAGCAAAGTTCTTCATCGGAAAGAAAAAAATGGGAAACGTTCAAACAAGGAAAAGAAATAGCTAAAGACCACCACATATTTCCATATACCAAGACTCCAACGGAGTAGAAACTTACCCATATAGCCGTGTAGCGGGAACTAAACTGAAAATAACTAAGTAGCTAGACGAGCTTCTTCACAACATATTCTGACGTAGCCAACGTTTCACAAGTACTCTTCACATTCACGATGTTCAGTTTCCATCCCACTGCGTGGTAACTTAGGTTCTTGTCCATAAACACTATTCAGCTAAAGCCCTGTGAGTAAAGATGAGCAGATAGAAACTGTAAGGAATCTCCTCAGTTGGACTGCACTGGAAATGCGATATTCCATTCATTACTCTCTGTGGAATACTCAGTAACTTACATGCCAATTCCATGTGCAGGTAGTAGTTTTGTTCAAATGAGCGAGAAAAATTTACAATACTATAGTTATTTACTGATAACTGTAGATTGACTAGACGATAAGCGGGTAACGCTTTTACTTGCTTCAGTCATTAGACAGCAGCCAAATTAGGGCACCGCTTTCAAAGTTTTAGTTGAACAAATCAAGCCCAGTATTTATTTTAAATTTGGTGCTCGTTCTATCGGTGTATTGCCCAACCACCGAATTTCAGAGATATAAACCACTAGTTGTGAAACGGTAAAGGGACATCATGTATGTGTACATACATACACAAACACAAACACACATATACATATCTATGCATGGGATATGCATGTGTGTGTCCGTATGTGTGTATGCGCATATTTATTTGTATGTATATATATATAATATATATATATATATATATATATATATATATATGCATGTATATATATATACACATGTATGTATCCCTAAACAGTGTTCTCCAAGATGTTCCACTACACACTACTGACGTACTTAATTCTTCCTGCTATCAAACATCACTCGTTCCAAAAATTTACAACTGCATGCCAGAAGAAATGGAAAAACGACTAATTTTATCTTTCAAAAATTCTGTCTTGTAATAAATGAAAAACTTCTTAATATTATACCAGAGGAACTTAAAACGTACTTAAGCACAGATTCAGTGCCCTGCAATAATGAAGAGGAGGTTCAGAACTCTCTATCTGAATTCATAAGCTCACTTACTCCATCCGGTATGCCTCCTCATTGCCTCAAATTAAAAGTAGGGACTATTGTAATGCTGCTAAGAAATCTTTCGATCAGTCAAGGCTCATATAATGGAACTCGCAGGAAATTGCAACGCCTTCATGAACATTGTGTAGAGGCATCATTGGTAACAGGCTCCAATGGAGGTCGTACAGTTCTAAATCCCAGAAATAAATTTAGTCCAAGTGATGCAAATATTCCATTCAGACTAAACAGACTTCAGTTTCCACTTCGACTTGCATATTCAATGAAAATTAATAAGGCTCAAGGGCAAATATTTGAAAATGTTGCAATACATTTGCCTCGACCGGTATTTTCTCGTGGCCAAATTATATGTCGCATTTTCAAGAGCACGAGCTATGAACAATCTCATAGTAAGTGTTATGTCACTCTATCGGGATAACAGACAAGACCAAAAAACGTGGTGTGGCACACAAAATATTGTCTAACATGAAGTACTGTGAGGAAGACCACTGCACCAGCTAGCATCACCACCACACCATCCGCTCCATCCTTACACATCCACATTACACCTTTAAGATCGGGGAACCAGTTAGACACCTGGATCTCTCTCGGCATACCAGCAAACCAGAAAATCGTACCAGCGAGCATTACCACTACCTCCAAGCCCGTCATATATGTGTTTGTGTGTGTGTGTTTGTGTGTGTGTGTAAGTATACATGTATGTATGTATGTACTATGTATTTCTGTGTGTTTGTGTCAGTGTTTTTATCCCACCACTACCACCATTGCTTGACGACCGATGTTGGTGCGTTTGCGTCCCTGTAGTTTAGCTGTTTAGCAGAAGAGTCTGATAGAGTAAACACCAGACTTACAGGGAATAAGTCCAAGGTAAAATTATTTGACTAAAGAGTGGAGTCCCAGCATGGCCACCGTCAAATGACTGAAACAAATAAAAGAATAAAAGAATACCAGAAAAACGTTCCGTACCACTAAACCAAGAAGGTTCTTTGAATATGTACGATGTAATTTAAGGTTAAATAGTAATTCCGTTTACGTTTGTGTAACTGAGATATTTTGGTTGGATTATATAGTCATTGATGTTACATTACTTTTTATATTCTGAAAGTGTCACAATATACTTTTCTAGGCCTGAAATGTTTGGGGGGAGCTGCCAGTTGATTAGATCGACATCAGTATACAACTGGTACTTAATTTATCGACCCCGAAAGGACGAAAGGCAAAATCGACCTCGGCAGAATTTGAACTCAGAATGTATTATGACCGAACTCAGACGGTCATAATATGCAAACATCTCTCATGGCACCAGTACACTGTTTACAGATGCATACATTCTTTATGTTTTCCGTGAATTTTTCTCGATTCCAGCTAATTGTTATTATTATTGTTATATATATATATATATATATATATATATATATATATATCATTAGGAGCCTTTAAGTGTGTTTATTATAATTAGTATAACTGTGAAAAACCAAACGCTGCAAATGTTTTGTTTATGCAAATTTATTGTGGAGTGTGTAGCACTTATTTCAGTTCGATATATCCACAATTTGCTTTCTTTACCAATGTAATCCATTTACAAAATGACACGCATGCCTTAACGATTTCTTCCTTTTTACTGAATGTTTGCTTGATCGAAGCCTTCAGTGAAGACACACACTTGTGAAATGGTGTGTTGGATATTGCTTCAACTGCACCCCATAGCTAAAAATTACATGAATTCAAATCTAGCGAGCTAGAGGACCAGAGACAAACATGGACAATTCCTCCTTCAAAAATTCTTGCACACTTGTCGAAGAATTAGTGGGCGTGAAGTCCTGTACAAATACGAGTCGACTCGCATCATAATGTTTCCTAATGCAAGGAAACAAAACCTCTAAGATTTTGAAATACTCTGCCGTGTTGATTTAAAAACCCGCTTCATTAAAATGAGGAGGCGTCAATTTCCCGCCACAAAGACTAGAACAGAAGCTGGATTCTTGCTATACATACCAGAAGGAACTCGGGAAGTGTCGTATGTTGTCACTTATGAACTTTGATGGTTTGCATGAACTTCTATCATGAACTTTCTTTCATCAACAAAGATGCAGACGTTTCCGCCACGGTTTCCAGATGACTAAAAAATTTGGGACATCTTTTAGCTCGAACGGTTTTGGTGTCTCCGCACGTACGATTTCATATTGAAGTCTTGTCTCACAACACTAAAAACATTTACTTCGTTGATTCCTCGATTTTGAGTTAACTTCGCCATCGACTTTGATGGGTTCGTCTCAGTCGATCTTTTAAATCATGTTAAGAAGCAATACGTCACTACGGCAACTATTAGGCCTTCTCTAAATATCCTGAATTTTCTACAAATTGGCTACTGCTCTAACAACAGTAGATTTGGCTTACTTTGTGACTTTAGCTATCTCCCCAACATTTTCGCCGGCGCGGAATAATTCGGCACTACGGTTTAATTCTTTATTAACATTCATAATATGTTATATCTGAAAATAATATCGTACAAGTGATTATTCAAGCTGGTAATATTTAAAATTTAGACTCCAACAAAATCTATACAATTAGAAATATATCCATTTGGAACTCGTCCCAATGATCAACCGGGCTAGAGGAGAAAACACTTACCCAAGGTACCGCAGACTGGGACAGATCTCAGGGGTATGGATTACAGAGCGTGCTTCTTAACCACGCAAAAATTTATCTTTAAACCTCACTCAACTCTGATTGCACAGAGCTACATTCAAAAGCGCTCTACAACTGGAAATAACTATTTGGTTCAGGCACCATGTACCTAGGATTACAACCGCAACTCTCATCAAAGATGTTGCAACGTTAGGCAGTAGTATTTCGAGGGTGTAATCTTCAGGTAGTAGTTTTTGACCTAAGGGAGATCATATAGCAATCACTATATTTCAGATTCTGATCTAAGGGCTTGAAAATGTGTTCAATGGTATTTGAGGCAGCCATACATTTCCGTGCTGTATTTGCGGAGTAAATCATCGTAATTCGAGCACCAGAAATTTAATATTCATATATAATATTATACTCTTGAAATAACATTACACACACTTGTGGACAATTTAAAGTAGTTTTAGAATCTCTTTAACAACTAAGTATATTGTCATATATAATACAGTGTATCAATGTTTTCGTTTACTTTAAGATAATATAAAATAACAGAATACGATTACGATTCAATCATTATCTACTCGATTTCTCATTGAGGATTTATACAAAAAGAAGGAATATCACTAAAATATCTTTATTCTGAATACAATGCTTCGCCACATATCACTCAAGTTTGAATGTATACAGTGGCATAACTTTGATTCTGCTTTTAGTAAAAGATTTGTTCAAGTAGGAAATGCACACAATATGAGTGAAACCCATTAATGCTGTAATTGTAATGGTAAATATTGTATATTAATCTCATTTGTCCATCTAACTGTCAGTTAGTATATTTTTCTTTCATTTACTGCCCAAACCTCATGTAGAAGCAGGCAGCGACACACACATACACACATACAAAACACACTTACAGAGAGAGATAATAACTGAGAGGGAAAGATAGAGCGAGATACAGACATATCTACTTGCGTAAAGAATGCATGCACACGATCGTACTTACATCCATAAACACATAAATACGTACATATAATCATAAATAAATTCATTCATACATACGTAGATACAATCATATATACATACACACTTGCATGTATACAATCGTATATACATACTTGCGCATCTATCTACCCACCTATATACATATATACATACATTCTATTACATTACATGCATGCATACATACATGCATTTTATTACAATACATGCATGCATGCATACATACATTCAGTAGTATCTATGTATGTATGTATGTATTATGTATTCTTGTATGTATCTATGTATGTATGTATGTATGTAGTTATCTTCCAGTTACGTGTTGCCGATTTTCAACGACCATTTCATTAACTGATTCTACCATTGAGGAATGGGAGTGCAAAATTTATCTTTATAGATTTTCTATTGAATACAGAGCCAGCACTGCATGTTACGACGATTCCTAAACGAATGTCTGTGTGAACAATGCTATCGATGATGGGAGAAATAGTTGGGGGGGACTATATCCATGTTTCATGAGTTATTTCTCTTTCATCAGCGCATTACATGCAACCCGTTAGCAATCTTCGTTCGTAGTGTAACACTACTGGACAGACCAATGTGCATAATACACATATTACTGATGTGTGTGTATATACACAAAATACTATGCTAGCAATTAAAGATAAATATAAGCAATCATATGGAAATTGACTAGACAATAATTGGCGTCGACTGCTGTAGCTAGAGGTGGATGAAAGTGGCTTTAATAATGAAGAGATAGTTAGGGAAATCAGCGTTGCTAATGAATTCTTAAGCAAACAGTGAATGAAAGGGGGGAAATATTGTATAGAAGCATCGAAAGAAATAGAGTCAGAAAGAAAAGCAAACAGACAGATAGAGAGACAGAATGAAAATAAGCAAGAAAGAAAGGAAGGAAGAAATAAAGGAAAAAAGAAATAAAGAATGAAGGTAGATACGTTATTTTCACTTTACGTTGGTATCTATTTTATCGTTCTCAATTGAAGCTAAGTTATGGTGTCATACACAATACTTGTAGTAATATTTTTGCGTAGTGGATGACTGAGTTTATTCTGGCTTTGTTGCCGATGATCATACCATTATGGTGCCTAGCACCATCCCAGTAGAGGCAAATGTGACCTTCATTTCTTTTCATTTCTGCATATTGGGCTCACATGATTTCTTATTTCTTTATTGCCCACAAGGGGCTAAACATAGAGGGGACAAACAAGGACAGACAAAGGGATTAAGTCGATTATATCGACCCCAGTGCGTAACTGGTACTTAATTTATCGAGCCCGAAAGGATGAAAGGCAAAGTCGACCTCGGCGGAATTTGAACTCAGAACGTAACGGCAGTCGAAATACCTATTTCTTTATTACCCACAAGGGGCTAAACACAGAGAGGACAAACAAGGACAGACAAATGGATTAAGTCGATTATATCGACCCCAGTGCGTAACTGGTACTTATTTAATCGACCCCGAAGGGATGAAAGGCAAAGTCGACCTCGGCGTAATTTGAACTCAGAACGTAGCGGCAGACGAAATACTCCTAAGCATTTCGCCCGGCGTGCTAACGTTTCTGCCGGCTCGCCGCCTAACCACTCACACGATTTCTGCCAAGCCTAACAGGCACCATTTCTTTTGGCAGGTTTATTACTATATTCTTTAAATTCTCAACACGCATAAAAAGTAAATTTTGCGTATCTCGAAGACGATATCATCATGCGTCTTAAATATTATTGGTAACGATCATTATCAGGGTTTTGTATTGTATTCCCAGCAGTAAGTTAATCCCTTCCACCCAGGTGGTTAACAATGGGAAGCAAGGTCAATGATTTTCTCGATCTCTACCTATTCTATACGTCAGTTTTTGTCCTACATGTCTATCATTACCTTTTCAGTGTGTGATAGGGAATATGTGGTAGCGTCCATCTCTTAAAGCATCCTTGTCCGTTTGATCTACTGACAAATGGAGCTAACAGGGTATGAGATTAAAGTGAGTTCCTATTTACACGATACCGATCATTTTAATAAGATTTGTGATTAAGTTGTATTGCAGATCAAGTTGAATGAGTTGTTGTAATGGTTCTACTTTAAAATTTTCTTCTTCCTCTTTTTTAGCGATTCTTTAGTTCTTCCCTCTCCCTTTTCTTCCGCTTTGCTTCATCTTTTTCAATTCTTTCTCTTCTTAATTTTACATGTTTTCTTCTGCTTCTCTTTTGTCTTCTTCTCTCGCTCTTTGTCTTTCGCTTATTCTCTAATATTACTTCGCTTCTTCTTCTCACTCTACCGTCATTAATTTTCTTTATTTCTCTTTTTCTTCATTCTTCCTCTTCTTTCTCTTCTTTTCATTTTATTATTATTATTATTATTATTAATATTATTATTATTATTATTATTATTATTATTATTATTATTATTATTATTCATCGTCTGCTCTTCTCTTCCGTACACGCCTTCCTTTCCTTCTTCTCCTTCTTTTCTTCTCCTTCTCCACTTCTTCCCTTCCATTTCCATTTTCGTATCCATCTTTTATTCTGCTGGCAAATGTTGCAATTGCCTGAAACAAGTATCCATATGTGTATTTCTAGAAATCAGTTGCCATCTACATCCAGCTATTCCACTACAGAATACAAACTGCACACTACATAGAAACTCTCCCATCCACGCAAGGAAACAGTTCTGCCAACACTACCGCGTCAGTATCAGCGCTATCTTCCGCTTCTTTGCGCGTAAGAAATATGTTTCAACGGAAGTGGACCTACAAAAGCGATGGATTTCAATAACAGGGACCTACTATTGCTGGTAAATTCTTTTATTAGCGTTCTTTCTGTTATTATTATCATTATTATCGTTATCATAAATCTTCACCGCTACTATTATCACCGTTACCACCACCACCACCACCATCATCATTATCATCATCCTCACCACCACCACCACCATCATCAACATCATCATCTAAATATTGTTGAGGTTTTGTTATTGCTGCAGTAGTGCTTAGCGTTGTTATAGTTGTTACTGTTATAACAGCATCAACAACAGTAGCAGCAGCAGCAGCAGCAGTAGTAGTAGTAGTAGTAGTAGTAGTAGTAGTAGTAGTAGTAGTAGTAGTAGTAGCAGCAGCAGCAGCGGCAGTAGAAGAGGTGGTAGCAGTAGTAGAAGGAAAAGAGGGGGAGGAGAACAAGAGGATGAAGTGCAACAAGATTAGTAGTTTTATCAAAAGCTTATAATATGGACGTTGATAATGATGAAGATGGACAAAGTAATGATGATAAGTAGAAGAAGAAGAAGAAGAAGAGAAGAAGAAGAAGAAGAAGAAGAAGAAGAAGAAGAACATGCCAGGATACCACGCAGCAGCCGTTGACAGCAGGTAGATCGCCTGACCAGCGGAGCGCGTTCTTCTCACAAGAAGTGGAAGAGCATACGCTCCAACGTAAACGAACCTGGGCTGGGACAAGGCAAGACAGTCAAGTGGTAGTACTTGACGGACGTGATGTACTCGTTAGCTATTCTTATGGATCTTTCAGGGATACCTTCCTCACAGTCCATTTTTGGATGTGAATAGTAACCCTACTCTTTACCTCGTCCCACCTTTTGTCCATCTGGTTGTCCAACGATGAGGTTGGATAGCATGAACTTACTTCTCTGGATGCCGAGCCGCAAGCCCACTGACTTTTCCTGGTTAATCTTCTCTCTTGACATTGCATAGTAGTCCCTGAGAGCGGTGCCGATCATTTCAGTTTGTTTATTTTCTGACACACGTAGATGTTGGAAATGCCGACACGCGTCTCCTGATCGCACGTCTCCAGCTTGTGTAAAAGTCATTTGAGAGTCGGTACGTACAACAGAGACGAGTGAAAGTAGCGGTGGCGGACCAATCACATGATGTTGAACAGTTCTGAGAAGTAACCATTCACTCTGACCACTGAACACATATCGCTGTGCATTTCAGCGATCAAGCCTCTGAATACAGACCTCATAGTCACCGAAAATGATTTGGAAGTCTCGTGAATCGGAAATGCTGATTTCGATAATGGCCACCACATCGATATTCTGTGCCCTGAGATCGTTGAGAAGATGACCCCGCTTCCAAGGCGGCCGCAGGCGACGTACACTCACGCTGCCTATTCTGAGAACAACAATGTTTTTGTAAAAAGAAAAGGAAAGAGACACCTTACTTGATTTTGCTTAGAGGAGCAGTTTGTCCGTTCCTCCTGTTCGATTGGGGTATCTTCACCCGCAAACTACCAAGTATCCTCTTGGTAATGATCCCTCGGAACATTTTGCAAATGTTCCCTCGACTTTCTGCAAATGCCAAGTTCTGCAAAAACAATTACCCAACATGTTTTGGAGGGTCAGATAAATTCATACCTTGTTTTTCTTTGGCAGGAGTAGAGCTGCTTTTTTTCTTTCCATTCATTTCAATCGTGTCCAATGTCACTTGAATTAGTACGAAAGCTATACTATCGTAGTACTTTATCTTTTTATTTTGTTATTATTATAAAAGCGCCAAGAAGAAAGAAAAGAAAAAAACAAACAACATATTTATCTGTCAATCCCCAAAATAATACTGGTTAGAGACAAGAGAAAAATCCCTTCAGTTGCTGTAGCATGTACCTCGGTTCTAAAGTTATTACTCATAGTTTCAACTTTTCGGTAAGAATACCAGTACAAGTATAAAACTATTAACAGACTCACTAACTCAACCAGAAATAATGTAGCAAAGGGCTGACTATTCAAAGTTGCATTTAAATCCCGCAGGAATTGTTGTAATTCTCTGCCCCGCATTGTTCTATGTTAAAAGTCAGACATTTCAAGGCATTGGCATGATGTGCCAGCGTGTATACACAGACACACACACACACACACACACACACACACATACACACACTCTCTCTCTCACTCTCTCTCTCTCACACACACATATATATATATATATGTTTGTCATCTACAATTTACAATCTGAGATTATGATCGACCACCATCAAATTTCCCTTTAGTTTTCCCAAGGTGGAGTTAATACTGCAGAATTAGTAATATAATCATATCGGCAATTATCTTCCTCTATGAACATTTGTCTTTAAACTGTTTAATTGAACTAATTCATAAAGTATCACCCTAATTGCTTAGAATTATATACCCTGTTGAAATGCCTTCCGTGTATTAATTGCCTTTCATCTGACCGAAAATGATTAGATTATTACCACTAATATACTCTGGTAGATTATTTCAATTATTCATAGCCAAAAGGGTGTAATGTATTTACTTTAATGAGAATACCGTAAACTAACAATTAAAAGCCCACAGCTTGTGCTATGCAAGTGATTATTTGCATGTTTCGAAATCCCGTAAATAAAATCTCGATTCCACTGCGCAGCAGTTTTGGATATTGATCAAAGCCGTTAGATGCAAACGGACCTTGTGCGTGAAAATAGGTTCATGTAGCCTGCTCCAAAATTTGTACAATGAATGTTTGAAGACAGTAGATTAACCTCAACACACACTATTATAAACACCAACCCAAACCCTAGGAATGTTCATTGAAATGAGAGCATTCAGGATAAGCTTTTGATGAAAAGAATAGGGGGATCGTCCTACTTTAATTTGACCGACAGTAAGCAACTGCAGAAAAGCAAAAATTCAGACTTCTGTTCTAAATGCATTTTACATTACGTATTGCGTTTGGAGCAATTGCAAACTTTACAGAAATAAACTGATTTACTCTATCTTGTAGAGAATGTGGACCTGACAAAAAATAACTCATTTATTTACTGGAACCAACGAAAGGGATGCAACAGCGGAGAATTTCTTGAGTGGTACTCATCTAACTATTTGTTAAAGAGTGTGTTAATTGTCACTCTTGAGCGACTTTTGTGACCTCCTACTAGTTCAAAGTAACAAGAAGCAGCCGGCGCGGTTGAATAGTTAAAAAGAACGCTTAAAGTTTCGAATTCAGTTCCTTAGGTAAGTGACTGTGTGGAACCTCTTCATTTTTATTTGCCCAACCTGCAGCGCTTGTCCACTGGTGTTGATTGGTTACGTCCAACTAATTTAGCGCTTCAGTAAAAGTGCTTCATCCAATAAGAACCAGACGTATAAAAATAGGTATTGGCGTCGATTTGTTCGGCTAAACATTTCAGGGTAGTATCTCTAACATGGCCGTAATCCGTTGACGGATACAAGTAAAAGCACTAGCTATCTAGAGTGGATAAAATTATCCGAGATTTCTGGACAGGTTCTCTCCAGCAGTCCTTGTCCCTCATCATCGCTGCCATACCTTTCTTCTCCCAGGGCATCAACATATGTCATCCTCTGTCCTCTCTTCTAGTGTGTCTATGTAGGGTCTCCTACAGGAGCACTGAATGCAGTATCAACTCTAAATGTCAGGGAGCATATCCAGCTAACCTCAGTCCCCTCTGTGTTATTTTTGAGCTAACGTTTGGGAAGCTCTCATAGAGCTCTGAGTTTTTCATCTTCAGTGTATACTGATTAATGTTCAGATCCCTCTTCAGCATTCTCATGTAGCATCCATCAACCACCTGAATGAGTTCTTTGGTCAGTGTCCAAGACTCAGGCTCGTACAACAGCACAAACTCCACTGCAGTAACGAAGAGACGAATCTTCAAACTGTGGCATGCCGCCCAGGCTTTGCCCTTCCTTTCAACTATATCACCATCTGTGTTCCCAATCTTTGCTCCCAGATACAGGAAGTTCTCAACCAACTCTAGTGGCTTTCCGCCTTCACTGGCTTCTTAATGTTCACTACCAGATACTTCTGCTTAACCTCATTCCTTTTCAGCCACACTCACATCGACACAGTCTCCAAGGCCTGCATCTACTCCTCTGCTCCCCTCGCTGTTTGTCACCAGAACTATATCATCATCAAGTTCAGCATCTGATATCATTTTGGACTTAACACTCCAGCGCGACAGTACAGCCAGAGTCCTGATGTTTCTCCAACGCATGACGCATACAATAGTCCACTACGGTAACAACATGTTAGGAAGCCAATGTATCTCCCTGGATCTCTCCAGCCAGTATCTCAAAGAACTCCGTCATCCCGTCAGATGTAATGATTTCGGCTCTGGTGATGGTGTAGAACAGCGATATCAGGACCACTATCTTCTTGGGGGTTCCATTAGCCTGAAAATTTTTCATTAGCCATGGACTGTCCACAGAACCAAAGGCCTTCCTAAAGTCAATGATACAAAATATAATAATGTATTAATTTTCATTTATGTTTGTTCTGTCAAAATTGTATCATGTATATGTGTATGTGTGTATTTGTGTGTGCATGTAGGGGTTTGTGTGTATATATATATATATATTTCTTTACTACCCACAAGGGGCTAAACATAGAGGGGACAAACAAGGACAGACAAAGGGACTAAGTCGATTACATCGACCTCAATATATATATATATATATATATATATATATATATATATATAAATGTATGTATATATGTATAAATATATATGTATGTATTGGATCATCCCATACATAATGCGGTTTTTCATACCATCAACTAAAAGTTGGGATGAGGGAACGTGAAAAACTACCTGCATCAACTTTCTATAGAAGCAGATAATAATTTCTTCTTTGTAACTTATACTTAGTGCAAGTTTTGAAGAGTGCAGTTCGATTTTAACAGTTATTTTATCAAAGCTATAATAGGAGTGAGAAAGGAGCACATTCGGCATATTTTGCCTTATGAGTTCAATAAAGGCAACAACACAAAGGAAAGTGCAAGGAATATTTATGAAGTATATGGGGATTGGACAATAAGCGTAAGCAAGTGATAACTGTGGTTCCAGGAATTCCGAGCTGGAAACTACAGCCCAGAAGGCGAATCTCATCGTGGAGTATATAAAGAGTTCGACGAGGAAGCCCTGCAAATCCTGATGGAACAAAATTGCATCGCAACTGTTGAGGAACTAGCAGAGAAGCTTGGATTTGGTCATTCAACCAGTCATAGGCACCTGCGTGCCATCGAAAAAATCAGCAAATTGGTCCAATGGGATCCTCACAAAATTTCCGATTCTAATACCGCGCAGAGAATGAATGTGTGCTTTACTTTACTGTCACGTTACAGGAATGAACCATTTTTGGATCGAATAGTGACTAATGACGAGAAATATTAGCTTCTGTATAAAAATCTCAAGCACCGAAGACAGTGGGCAGGGAAAGGAGAAGTATAAAAAAACAATATTATTTATGAGATGACCTATATATATAAACATATATATATATATATATATATTAAACTAATACATCTGTTTGTTGTCTACACCACTTGTCTTCGTCTTTTGTTTTTTTGTGAATTCTGCCTATATATATATATATATATATATATATATATATATATATATATATATATTATTTTATATTTCATAAATACACATTGTTGTTTCTGATTTTGTCGACTACACAGTATAGTAGGGTCATTTGGGCACCATCTGTGAGGAAGCAGCACCATGACACAATTCACTCTTCCAGAAATTTGGAGACGACATGCGGTACTGTTTGGCATTCAGGCCAGAAGCCCCCATACGAGCAAATGATGAACACACAGAACAACCATTGGCTTGCCGTGTCCCCAAAACATGTACCGATAGTGATAAAAATCAAACACCCAGTCAACATCATGGTGTTTGAAGTGATCACTTCTGATAACGAAGTTATGACTCCATTCCTCTTTCAACACGGCCTCAGGAGATAGTAATGCCCAAGGTCAAGAGGGTGGATGCTGGAAGACTGTGTCTGAAAACAGGACTCTGCACAATGCTACACAAGCATAACAACCCAGTCATGGCTATCAAACAATTTCTGCGACTACATCACCTATAAAATCTGGCGACCTAAGTCCCCAACCTGCAACCTCTTGATTATTATGTGTGGGTCACAGTTGAGTGAGAGACCAACAAGGTCTCTTGTAACACCAAAGATGAACTGAAGGCAAGGATTATGGCAGCATTCACCAACTTAAACAAGGAGACTGCTCAAGAGAGTTGCAGGCGATTTCCAAGGGTGTGGTTGAAGCCAATAGGGATTTTATTGAATGTAGTCTTCAGTATTTCAAGATACTTTTATATAATTTTGGTAAATATATCTGTTAAAATGAAATGTCAGTGGAATTTTCATTTTTGCGCAATGTAGATAACAATATATTCATATATTCATATGTGTGCGTGTGTGTGTGTGTGTGTGTCCGTGTGTGTGTGTGTGTGTGCGTGTGTGTGAACGATGCTTCAAATAATCCATGTTCGTGCAATGTATACGACAATATATTCACCGCATCTTATATAAATATATATATATATATATGAAAAATGCATTAAATACTACAAAACGTACACATAAGACAGACACAAGGACACTAATTCTTCATCAGTTATCGACCAAATATACAAATACCCAGTTTCGTACCTTTAACGATAAGACTGGGAACTTCGTATATCGTTGGCACCCGCAAGATTTGCGTAGAATTTGAGCTCGAACAAACAAAGCACATTAAATACTACAATACCTGCACGTAGGACAGACACAGGGACCCCCAATGCTTCATCAGTGATCGACCAAAAATGCTAATACCTAGTTTCATGCCTTTAACGATAAGATCGGGAACTACATATATAAGCGACACCCGCAAGATCTGCGTAAAAATAAAATCTCAGGCAAACAAAACAACACAAGGTGAACGTACGAAAGTAAGGAAATGTAACTTGAAACGATATATATATATATGCGTATGTGTATAACTATGTATTACCTATATGTGTGTGAGTGCGTGTATATGTGTATGTTTGTATGTAAATATATGCATATACACCAATATATAGTTATATCGCAGTTCATATACCTACTAAATTATTATTTGACTTAAATATCATGTTTTGTAGCTGTTTGAGCACATAAAAAGTATTGCATATGTTTAAACTTGTTGAATATATTAAAGGTGAAAATACCATACAAAAGTCACATAAAATCTTGTTTTAATATTTTCCATACTTATAAACGTATAATATCAATATAAAAATTTGACATGAGAGAAGGAAATGTATGACAAGACGATTTTAGTGTCAAAATGATTGACGACACACATGCATGCATACTCACAGCCACACCACAAACACACACACACATGCATATGAATACACACGTATATATATATATATATATATATATATATAAGTAAGCATACGCATTTCTATATGTGCATATATATACAGAACCATATATCCATACGTGTACATATCCCATATATATATACATACATACATATATATATATATAATATATATATATTATATATATATATATATATATATATATATATATATAATATATTATATATATATATATGACTGATGTGCATGCAATTTTATGTATATGAACTAAATTATATTTCATATAGAATACAGTGTTTTATAGCTGTGAGATTACGTAAAAAATAATCACATATCGTGAAATGTATTAAGCAGCTGAAAGGAATAATACCTACATATATGTTTTCATAACTCATCTTTTCTTATGCATCGTGCTTAAGTAGTTAAAATATCTTTATATAAAAGCTTATACATGAAAATGCTCATATATTTGAAAGTTGATTTTACATAAAATTGAGATTCACCAATAACTAAATTATTTGTCAAAATAGGTTATAGTTCATCAAATTGAATGTTATCTAAAGAGATTACGAAGAGATAGATTACATAGTGGCTTAGGCCAAAAACATTGCCAGCCATAATGGATGGAATGGCGAAAAGGTTAGAGCATTCTGCACATGTCTTGAAATATTTGACCCTGCTCTTTGAGTTATAAGTTCAAATCTAACCTTGGTTTACTTGCGTGGTAGAATTTTGCTGCCATTGTTAGGTGCGCTTGGCAAAGTTAATTTTGTAACAAGTAGTCAGACCAGGTGTACAATTTGAAATACACCTCCCTTCCCAATTTCCCTGTAACGGGTCATATGCACTGCCTTCCTTCCTGACGAAAAGACCACAAAAGGTGGGTCATATTTTTGGCTAGTAATAATTTCGAAATTATTTCCATTATATATTTTGGTGAGTGATGCAATAGGTATGAAAACAGGAATAAACTTATTATATAAACTCTTATATAAAATCCTTTAGATATGGTTCCACTTACATAGTAACAATATCTTTACACACATTTGAACAGTAATAAAGTATTTCGCAGCTATTGTTTTATTATAGGGATATAAATACTGAAAAACTAAAAATGCAAACAGATGATAATATAGCTCTATAACATAAGATACAAACACTTTAAATGTAAAGACAAGTACAAATGAAGAACTTAATTCTTATGGGATATTTATGATTAAATACTGGATAGAAAGACAGTTACCTAGTAATAAAATTAATGAATTCTAAATATTTCGAAGTTGTATACACTCGGTGTCTAGAAGACAGCAGCGGTCCAATTTATGATTTGCAGAAAATATGACTTCATGAGTTTTGGAGCTACGATTCTGCAATCATTATCTATTGCAATGGTTTCAAACTTTGGTATAAAACCAGCAAGTTCGGGTAAGTGAATTACATCGACCCCGACACTCAACGAATGAATTTAACAATATAGATTACATCATGCCAGTGCTCAACTGGTACTTCTTTTATCGACCCTAAAAGGATAAAAGGCAAAGTTGACCTCGGTGGTATTTGAACTGAGAAAGTAAAGGCGGACAAAATAGCGCTAAGCATTTTGCTCAGGTGCTAACGACTCTACCAGCTCGCCAGCTTGATAATTTGTTATAGTGATATGATTTATAGCTTCAAAGAATTTTGCTAGATATATAACATTTTAGAAGATATAATTGACAAACATGTGTCGCAATGATGTAATGGTTTCTTATTTTGGCTATTAAAACAGTATTTGAGGAACTAGCAGAGAAGCTTGGATTTGGTCATTCAACCAGTCATAGGCACCTGCGTGCCATCGAAAAAATCAGCAAATTGGTCCAATGGGATCCTCACAAAATTTCCGAGTCTAATACCGCGCAGAGAATGAATGTGTGCTTTACTTTACTGTCACGTTACAGGAATGAACCATTTTTGGATCGAATAGTGACTAATGACGAGAAATATTAGCTTCTGTATAAAAATCTCAAGCACCGAAGACGGTGGGCAGGGAAAGGAGAGTATGAAAAAACAATATTATTTATGAGATGACCTATATATATATAAACATATATATATATATATATATATATATATATATTAAACTAATACATCTGTTTGTTGTCTACACCACTTGTCTTCGTCTTTGTGTTTTTTTGTGAATTCTGCCTTATATATATATATATATATATTATATATATATATATATATATATATATATATCTATATATATATATATATATATATATATATATATATATATATATATATATATATAAATATATTTATATATTATTTTATTTTCATGCATACACATTGTTGTTTCTGATTTTGTCGAATACACAGTATAGTAGGGTCATTTGGGCACCATCTGTGAGGAAGCACACCATGACACAATTCACTCTTCCAGAAATTTGGAGACGACATGCGGTACTGCTTGGCTTTCAGGCCAGAAGCCCCCATACGAGCAAATGATGAACACACAGAACAACCATTGGCTTGCCGTGTCCCCAAAACATGTACCGATAGTGATAAAAATCAAACACCCAGTCAACATCATGGTGTTTGAAGTGATCACTTCTGATAACGAAGTTATGACTCCATTCCTCTTTCAACACGGCCTCAGGAGATAGTAATGCCCAAGGTCAAGAGGGTGGATGCTGGAAGACTGTGTCTGAAAACAGGACTCTGCACAATGCTACACAAGCATAACAACCCAGTCATGGCTATCAAACAATTTCTGCGACTACATCACCTATAAAATCTGGCGACCTAAGTCCCCAACCTGCAACCTCTTGATTATTAGTGGTGGGTCACAGTTGAGTGAGAGACCAACAAGGTCTCTTGTAACACCAAAGATGAACTGAAGGCAAGGATTATGGCAGCATTCACCAACTTAAACAAGGAGACTGCTCAAGAGAGTTGCAGGCGATTTCCAAGGGTGTGGTTGAAGCCAATAGGGATTTTATTGAATGTAGTCTTCAGTATTTCAAGATACTTTTATATAATTTTGGTAAATATATCTGTTAAAATGAAATGTCAGTGGAATTTTCATTTTTGCGCAATGTAGATAACAATATATTCATATATTCATATGTGTGCGTGTGTGTGTGTGTGTGTGCCCGTGTGTGTGTGTGTGCCCGTGTGTGTGTGTGTGTGTGTGTGCGTGTGTGTGAAAGATGCTTCAAATAATCCATGTTCGTGCAATGTATACGACAATATATTCACCGCATCTTATATAAATATATATATATATATGAAAAATGCATTAAATACTACAAAACGTACACATAAGACAGACACAAGGACACTAATTCTTCATCAGTTATCGACCAAATATACAAATACCCAGTTTCGTACCTTTAACGATAAGACTGGGAACTTCGTATATCGTTGGCACCCGCAAGATTTGCGTAGAATTTGAGCTCGAACAAACAAAGCACATTAAATACTACAATACCTGCACGTAGGACAGACACAGGGACCCCCAATGCTTCATCAGTGATCGACCAAAAATGCTAATACCTAGTTTCATGCCTTTAACGATAAGATCGGAACTACATATATAAGCGACACCCGCAAGATCTGCGTAAAATAAAATCTCAGGCAACAAAACAACACAAGGTGAACGTACGAAAGTAAGGAAATGTAACTTGAAACGATATATATATATATGCGTATGTGTATAACTATGTATTACCTATATGTGTGTGAGTGCGTGTATATGTGTATGTTTGTATGTAAATATATGCATATACACCAATATATAGTTATATCGCAGTTCATATACCTACTAAATTATTATTTGACTTAAATATCATGTTTTGTAGCTGTTTGAGCACATAAAAAGTATTGCATATGTTTAAACTTGTTGAATATATTAAAGGTGAAAATACCATACAAAAGTCACATAAAATCTTGTTTTAATATTTTCCATACTTATAAACGTATAATATATCAATATAAAAATTTGACATGAGAGAAGGAAATGTATGACAAGACGATTTTAGTGTCAAAATGATTGACGACACACATGCATGCATACTCACAGGCACACCACAAACACACACACACATGCATGTGAATACACACGTATATATAATATATATATATATATATATAAGTAAGCATACGCATTTCTATATGTGCATATATATACACAACCATATATCCATACGTGTACATATCCCATATATATATACATACATACATACATATATATATATATTATATATATATATATATAATATATATATATATATGACTGATGTGCATGCAATTTTATGTATATGAACTAATTATATTTCATATAGAATACAGTGTTTTATAGCTGTGAGATTACGTAAAAAATAATCACATATCGTGAAATGTATTAAGCAGCTGAAAGGAATAATACCTACATATATGTTTTCATAACTCATCTTTTCTTATGCATCATGCTTAAGTAGTTAAAATATCTTTATATAAAAGCTTATACATGAAAATGCTCATATATTTGACAGTTGATTTTACATAGAATTGAGATTCACCAATAACTAAATTGTTTGTCAAAATAGGTTATAGTTCATCAAATTGAATGTTATCTAAAGAGATTACGAAGAGATAGATTACATAGTGGCTTAGGCCAAAAACATTGCCAGCCATAATGGATGGAATGGCGAAAAGGTTAGAGCATTCTGCACATGTCTTGAAATATTTGACCCTGCTCTTTGGGTTATAAGTTCAAATCTAACCTTGGTTTACTTGCGTGGTAGAATTTTGCTGCCATTGTTAGGTGCGCTTGGCAAAGTTAATTTTGTAACAAGTAGTCAGACCAGGTGTACAATTTGAAATACACCTCCCTTCCCAATTTCCCTGTAACGGGTCATATGCAACTGCCTTCCTTCCTGACGAAAAGACCACAAAGGTGGGTCATATTTTTGGCTAGTAATAATTTCGAAATTATTTCCATTATATATTTTGGTGAGTCATGCAATAGGTATGAAAACAGGAATAAACTTATTATATAAACTCTTATATAAAATCCTTTAGATATGGTTCCACTTACATAGTAACAATATCTTTACACACATTTGAACAGTAATAAAGTATTTCGCAGCTATTGTTTTATTATAGGGATATAAATACTGAAAAACTAAAATGCAAACAGATGATAATATAGCTCTATAACATAAGATACAAACACTTTAAATGTAAAGACAAGTACAAATGAAGAACTTAATTCTTATGGGATATTTATGATTAAATACTGGATAGAAAGACAGTTACCTAGTAATAAAATTAATGAATTCTAAATATTTCGAAGTTGTATACACTCGGTGTCTAGAAGACAGCAGCGGTCCAATTTATGATTTGCAGAAAATATGACTTCATGAGTTTTGGAGCTACGATTCTGCAATCATTATCTATTGCAATGGTTTCAAACTTTGGTATAAAACCAGCAAGTTCGGGTAAGTGAATTACATCGACCCCGACACTCAACGAATGAATTTAACAATATAGATTACATCATGCCAGTGCTCAACTGGTACTTCTTTTATCGACCCTAAAAGGATAAAAGGCAAAGTTGACCTCGGTGGTATTTGAACTGAGAAAGTAAAGGCGGACAAAATAGCGCTAAGCATTTTGCTCAGGTGCTAACGACTCTACCAGCTCGCCAGCTTCATAATTTGTTATAGTGATATGATTTATAGCTTCAAAGAATTTTGCTAGATATATAATATTTTAGAAGATATAATTGACAAACATGTGTCGCAATGATGTAATGGTTTCTTATTTTGGCTATTAAAACAGTATTTGGGGACTTTTGAAAGATATGACAGATAATCCTATACATGAAACAGAAGGGTCACTAATTTTACTAAATTCATTCACTCTTTTGCTTTCTTTTTAATCAAGTAATGTCGTCTAAAGAGAAGTTTCCAGGTAACGGAGATTGTCTCAAAATCAGATTGGTTGATGAGTGATAGCTTTTGAAAAATTAATAGCCTTATAAAAAATAGTTGTTAGTTTTGGGCGGATTAGAATTATATGTAGCATAATAGGTGATAAAGATACTATTATGTAACATTTATAGATAATGTACTGCATTTGAATCAATTATATACGTATGTCTACGTTTGCTAAAACATTTCCTCTTTTACGTCTACTTCATTGTCATTCGTATTTACAAAAAATAAAAGATATGTTTTGTAGCAATTTATAGCAATGAAACTAAACAGTGTTAACACACCAGTAACATTTCTGTATGTGTGTATGTATGCAATTACAAATACACACACACAACACACACATACACACATGCACATATATGTATATATATGTATATATATATATGTAGAGAGAGAGAAAAAGAGAAAGAGAGGGATTTGTAATTGTGTTCTATATATATATGTATATATATATATATATATATATATATATATATATATATATATATACTAGCAATAACACCTGTCGTTGATCGGATAATTACTTTTACTATATCTCGAGAGCCACATTCAAACTGTTAATAAATATAGAAAAATTTATTCCTCCTGTATGTGCGTGTTTTTATAAGAAGAAAAAACATGTAATAATTGAAGTAGAAAAAAGATTAATTTCATACACGAACTTCTGTTTGTTTATTATATGACAATAACAAGTGACTTTTAAGTGTTATTTTATATATCAATACAGTAATGCCAATTATATAACATACCAGGTTTTGGTCAGCACAGAGCTGTAATGAAAGAGAATTGCCCAACATGTCGCATAGTGGGACTGAACCCAAGGCAACATGGTTGGAAAGCAAGTCTCTCAATCATATAGCTACACCTATAAAGTGGAGATACATTTTGGATAATATACTCCTTGATACAATATGCTTAACAAACAGATGGATTATTTACGGCGAGATGGCAACGCAACAACTAACAACGCTACACCAAACAAGATGTTCCAGAATTAACTATCTTTTTCAATGAAATTGACCGAATTTTGAAAAAAACTGACAGAATTTTATGTTTATTATCAAAATATATAGATTTGTAAATCTTACGTCAAACTTTTATTGAACATTTTCAACATGTCTGTATCGCTGTATACTTCAAATCTCTCCTTAGTGTTGCCAAACACATTTTGAAGCATTTCAGGATTTAGCTCCTTTAAGATCAGCTAAACGATTGCTCCATCTTTGGGATGGAGGTAAAGAAAATGGTTGCTGCCAAGTTGCTGCCAAGTTGAAAAGAAGCTGTCATGGACAAATAAGAGGGGTCCAACAGGAATGAAAATAAAATTATAAACAAATTCAAATTTTATACACTTTTAGCACATAATAAACATGATGAACATAAAGAAAAGTGAGTTTTTAAAAAATGCATTCGATTTCACTCAAAGCATCATTAATTCTGGGACACCCTGTATTTATTCGTCCGACTGAACGGGGAGGGGGACACAGGGAGGGGGATTAATTGCAGGTGGTGAGCGTAACTTCCGGAAGAGGTCATGCAGTCAAACTTAAATGGATGTGAGTCATAACAGCAGTTTATGTTTTTGTTTTGTTTTTGTTTTTTTTTGTATGAGGATTTTGCGTTATGTAGTTCAGACATGGATGACATAGAAAGCAGACATATTGCTGGGCCATGCTGCGTTGCACAGGATTGGAAACGTGAAATATTAACAGGAAACTTCTGGAGAATGGATGAATGGGTTTGTTGCGCCTTTACCCACCCACACACACGCACATGACCTGGTGGTGCACGGAATGATAACAAGACGCATCAACAGGGCGCCGATAAAAAATTGTAATGTTCTTCTCAACTCTTCTACTAAATTGGAAGAATAGATTTTCATGAAATATTACATGCTACTTATAATGAAGAAGTAGTGTCAATATTTTATCGTCGGAAAATGGCCTAAAACAACGATAAAACCCAGTGCAGTATACTAAAATTTGATTAATCTTCATTTTGGAGCCCATGGTCGGTGTCGCAAATTTAATTTAGTCACCAGCAATTCGAGGAGTCTGGTTAACGCTTGTTGCACATTTGGAGGAAAGCGAATGGATATTCTTCAAGTTATGGGCCTTAATGCTACGAAAATGCTTAAAAATTGGTTTATCTGTCCCTGGGACTGCATTACGCAAGACGTTGAAAATTGTTTGGGCCTATGATCCTCCATGAACCCTATGTAATGCATGTGTAAAATTAGATTAAAACTAGTTGGGTTTTAACGACAGGACAAACACACAGACAGGCACACATCCTGTGTTTTTTTATATTTTTGTGTGGGTGTTCTGGATAAAACAAGTATTGTAATATCAATTAACGCTGTATATCATTGTTCACACACAAGCAAGTATTCGCAATTACACCAAAACCACATTAATACATACATATACACATACTCTCATATACTCACAAACAGACGCACACACATGCACATGCATACACATGTACATATATGTTAGTGTGTATGTGGGTTTACATAGAAATATGTGGTGTAGTTGTTAGCTATTTGTCTACCGATAACATTGTGTTCAGCTTTTAGACCAGGTAGCGCGTTAAGTAAGCCAATTCATTTCACATTGTTTCTGCCTATTGTTTCTGATTGTGTGTATGTATATATATGTATGAGTATATATTTTCATATATTGGTATATACATCTTTGTCGACAAATTGTCGGATACATATGAGCATATTAGTGTGTGCTTATATATATATATATATATATATATATATATATATAATGCTTAGAAGCCGATGCTAAGGCTGTCGATCACCGCGTCGTGAAGTGGAGGGTAAATAATATGTCTATGTATGTTAGTGACATAATTACATTGCTCAAGTTTGCATTACCCACTTACTCGTAACAGCCGACAATCTGTTCATATATGCATGTATATTATTGTGCTTTTCTGTAAATAAACTTGTGCGTGCAGGAGAAAAAAACATTACATCGTATAATGTTTATATATTTCTCTGAAATTATTAGAGGTGAAAATTATATCAATTATTTTTTTTTTAGTCAGGCGTCTGTATCTCATTTACAGTATAAAGTCTTGCTTGGTGGAGCTTTGAAAATAAGCATGATAATATACCATTACATATGAAATAATATAATGTTTACGAAGAAATGAACATATACTCACAAAGGAACCACACGAGAACGGCTGAATATTATCAACAAATAAGTGTAAATAATCGGAAAGAAATACTGCAAATATTTTGAATGTATCTACAAAAAGTTTTAACGTATTCGATGTATAAATTGTAATAGCCTTAAACTGTCTTGTGAATGGCGTTAACATTTTATCTCTATAGATGTGTATGTGTGCGCGTGCGTGGATGTGCGTTGTGTGTATGTATTTATATGTATGAGTATATATTTTCATATATTGGTTTATACATCTTTGTCGACAAATCGCCGGATACATATGCGCATATTAGTGTGTGAGTGTATACACACACAAACACACACACACACACACACACACACACACACACACACACACACACACACATATATATATATTAGAAGAAATGAGGTACTCAGAAATTCGGATGGTTTTATATTTACAGATATTTATTTGTATATTACATGTTTTTATACATCATATAACTTATATCATATATCATATATCATATATTAGCGCTTTCGTCCATTCTGGTGGATTTTTCAAATGGAACTAAGTTCCTGTGGGGAATGGGGAGAAAGTGAGAGAGAGAGAGCATGTGTGTGTGTGTGTGTGTGTGTGTGTGTATGTGTGTATGTGTGTGTGTATGCGTGCGTGTGTGCGCGTGTGTGTGTGCTTTTGTGTCTGAAAGTATTGTTAGAGAAAAAGAAGGAAAGGAAGAAAAGGGAGAGAGGGAAGAAGAAAAAATTGTTTTGTAGTTGGTCAGGACGTTTACTCCAAGGGGGGTCTAAGATTTTGGGGAAAAGGTTTGACCATTTTATAGTGTTATTGAGTGTGTAGTGGTGGGGAGGGATATAAGATAGTACAAGAGGGTGAT
Source organism: Octopus sinensis (assembly GCF_006345805.1). Lineage (NCBI taxonomy): Eukaryota > Metazoa > Mollusca > Cephalopoda > Octopoda > Octopodidae > Octopus > Octopus sinensis. The sequence goes on from NC_043001.1 coordinate 71,059,877, forward strand.
GAATGGGGAGAAAGTGAGAGAGAGCATGTGTGCGTGTCTGTGTGTGTGTGTGTGTTTGTATCTGAAAATGGTGTTAGAGAAAAAGAAGGGAAGGAAGAAAAGAGAGAGAAAGAAGGCCATGAATTATATTTCCATTTCATCATTGTTTGTGAGAGAGTGAGCGTGTGTGTGTGTGTGTTTATCTGCGCGCGTGTGTGGTGCGTGTGTTTGTGTCTTTGTATCTGACAGATACAAAGGAGGACAGGTCAAGTTGTTAAGAGTAATCAGTGCCACTTTTGTTTTTATTTTTTTGCAACTGTAAATGGTTTTTGGTCCTTAGAAATTGGCCATTTCAAAAAAGAATTGTCTGGATTTCTTTTTATTATTGTTTTGTGAGGGTGTGTGCGCGCGCGCGCGTGTGTGTGTGTGTGCGTGTGTGTGTGTGTGTGTGTGTGTGCGTGTTTGTATGTGGGGTGTGCCTGTGAGTCTGGCAGGGGTGTCATCGGAGAAGGGAAGAAAGAAGAAAAAGAGGAAGAAGAAACAATTGTGTTGGTATTTATACCACCACTCAGTTCCTTCAATCCAATGTTTGATTACAAAAACAGATTTGTTTTATTCACACTTTAAAAGTCAATTTGCTTTGGTGACCAACAAGAATGTAGAACAATGTATAGTGTACTAAATGCTACACTATGTTTGTTAAATTATAATTTGAAAGATTTGTCCTTCAATAAATGATGAGCAAAATTTCATAAGGTCCATACTTGAAAAAGAGAATTAAGTTTTATCATACAGAAGCAACTGTAATTAAAGTAAAATGGTTTCATTCAAATATTAGAGTATCATTTGTTCAATGTTGCATTTTCAAAAACCAAAACATATGTGTAGAACTGTGTGGGGGTGCTTATGAATCTGGAAGGGGTGTCGTTGGAGAAGGGAAGTAAGAAGAAAAAGAGGAAGAAGAAATAATTGTGTTGATATTTATATCACTATTCAGTTCTTTCAATCTAATGTTTGATTCCTGTGCTTACATGGGATGGAAAATCTGAATTACAAACATAGGTTTGTTTTATTCACATTTTAAAAGTCAATTTGCTTTGGTGATCAACAAGAATGAAGAGTAATATACAGTGTACTAAATGCTACACTATGTTTATTAAATTATAAATTGAAAGATTTGTCCCTCACTGTATGATGAGCAAAATTTCATAAGGTCCATACTTGAAAAAGAGACGTTCTTGCGTTGAAGTTACAGATGACAGAATACAAACCGACAACCACTGAGTCTGTTGTCTGATCTTCAATTTATTTATATCTCACCGATTGACAGCTAAATAAATATTAAGTTTTATCATACAGAAGCAACTGGTTCCACAAATTAAAGTAAAATGGTTTCATTCAAATATTAGAATATCATCTGTTCAATGTTGTATTTTAAAGAACCAAAACATATGTGTAGAACTGTGTGTGTGTGTGTGTGTGTGTGTGTCAGAGAGAGAGAGAGAGAGAGAGAGAGAGAGAGAGAGAGAGTGTGTGTGTGTTTTTTTGTGTGTGTGTGTTTAATACAATTTACTTTACAAATTTGGTCCTTCATCTGGTACAGCTTATTATAGATATTTTCATCCATTCAATTTGGGGGAGAACTTAGTTATGAAACATTTTTCCATATTCCTCCTGAAGGAGGTGTCATTCTCTGGACATTTATAGAAGGGAAAGATCTTAAATTTTCCTTCTCCACATGTATCTAGGTGTTTACTCAGTAGTATCTTGCGCAGTTCCTCCTGTCGGACATGTTGTCGGTGGCTTGTTGGCATAAAGAATTTCCAGTTTCACCTATGTAATCCTCTTTGCATGTGGGGCAGGTTATGCATATATATATATACATACATACATACGTACATATATATATATATATATATATATATATATATATATATATATATATATATATATATATATATATATATTATATATATATACATATATATATATATATATATATATATATATATATATATATATATATATAAAACATTACGTTATATAATTAGTGTTCAGTAAAATAATTTACTTTACCACACACCGAACTTTTAGAAATAGCAGCCAAAAACTTTAGCTATTTCCTCTACTATAAGAAAAATCTCCTAGACAATGTATACTCAAAAATAATTCACGCAGGTATAGAGGGAAAAATAACGAAAGATCACACGTACATCGATTACTTGAGAACGCCGTTTCTGGATTAGTTGGATATAGAGATCAACATTTCCGTCATCAGCCCAAGATTTCTTTAGGTTTGAATTTGAGAGCACTAGAAATCAAACATGCCCGTCTGATATGAGTAATCCCAGACAAACCATCTTCGACCGCTAGTATATATATATATAAGAGGGATGACCACTAAGTGGACATCCATTATGCTACAGGTAGACAATTCATCACTGTGTTCGTCATAGTAAAATATAATTTGCACAACTATACACGTTCCAGTATTTGCTGAATTTTCTTGCGGACAATCTTTTTGGTCAGACCACTTGGTGGTCATCCCCCTTATATGTATGTTATATAATTTTTCTGAATTTTCAGATTTTTAAATTCGCTAGACCACTGGTTTTTAATTGATATTAATCAAATTAATATTCAATATTTCACCCTTTTATATAGATATGTATACGTGTAATGTATTGTGCTTTTTTGTATGTAAAATTGTGTGTACAGGAACAAAAACATTACATCGTGTAATGTATAAATGTATATATTCATTATATATACACTTATGCAGAAGCATTCATGCGTACATGTTCGTATATACACATGCACATGTATAAGTACGCGCATATTCATATATCCTGCTATGTTCGTTAGTTTCATAAGACAGTCAGTAGATTGTTACAATACAATGATTTGTCAAATAGATTTAAAAATATGCGAATACATAGATACACACATGCACGCACATACAAACACAAACAAACAAAACACACATACACACACATATATATGTGTGTATATATATGTATGGATGGATATGTGTATATATATGTAGTATATATATTTATATATATATATATATATATAATGTATAAACAATTCACGTATTTATACAGGAAGCAGGTGACCTTTGACAGGACATCTTACATGCTAGAAAAGAAATTTAAAGCCCAAACCACGAATAAGAGCGATTTCAAATGCAATGAAAATAACTTTGTAGTTACGCTCACACTTGAGTTTCAATGGGCAAAATAAATTAATTTGCTATCCCTACTTCTTCTGTGAGGGCGCTAAAATTAATGCATATTTATGCAGCAAACAGCGCCGAAAATACACGTGCTACATAGTTATACATTTTAATTTTCAAATCCACCGAGCAAGCGCAGTTACATTCGGCAACAAATAATCATGAAAAAAATTAAAACTGCATACCAGAAAGGCTTTGAAACTATGAAAATTGTGAAAATAATACGGGTAGAAAATTTTGAAAAATTGTCATTCTGTGACTGAGGTTAACAACAAAAATATCAAGGAATATCTACTACTTTTACTTGTTTCAGTCATTTGACTGTGGTTATGTTGAAGCACCGCCTATAGTCGAGCAAATCGACTCCAGCGCTTATTCTTTGTCAGCCTAGTACTTAATCTATCGATCACTAAGTTACGGGGACATAAATACACCAGCATCGGTTGTCAAGCGATGTTGGGGAAAAACATATACACATTCATACATGTATATATAGATACATACCACGGGCTGCTTTCAGTTTCCGTCTACCAAATCCACTCATAAAGTTTTGGTCGGCCCGAGGCCATAGTAGAAGACACTTGCCCAATGTACCACGTAGTGGGACTGGACCCGAAACCATGTGGTTCGTAAACAAGCTACTTACCACACAGCCACTCCTACGCCTATGGAACATTCCCTTTAAATTTTTTTTCCAGTGTAAACCTAAGAAGCTGGATATTATTGTTTGACATAGTCAAGAAAACGTATGCAACATCAAAGCGGTCAGATGCGCTTCTGGTGTTAAAAATTCTTTAACAATGAATGTGATAACTACGGAATGTGATAGCTACGGAATGTGATAACTACGGAAAACTGCTTCTCAGTCTACAGCTTTTATATGCATATTGTAAACTCTCATTTATAATCAATAATAATTAGTGTACATGGGTTTCTGAGTAAATGTGTAAGTGCCAATCAACCAGCTTATCCACTCATCTTAAATACAATCTCTAAAACTTCTGTAGTTTGAAATGTGAATTTGTTTTCGTTATCTACATTCTGACGATAAAAATTCGCTTATTTGCTGAAAGCAAACCCTTCCGAAGAAGGGACTGCTTATATACACAGGAAATTGGAAATTTTTGGTATTGTTTATTCACCAATACACGTGTTTCATTTGCTTATAACAGTTACAAAGTTTTACGTGTTGGATAAACATGTAACAGATACATAAAAAAATTCTTCACACAGGGAAAGGAATTATACAAGATTTAGATTTGGATGGAGCTTTTGTATATAGTTAATAAACAGGATTAGTACTGGTAGTTAGACGAAAGGAGGAAGAGCAAATTAAAAACCAAAGAAAAACGTAGCAGAGTTATACAAACACACACACACTCATACACACACAAGCATACACACATACACACACACACACATATATATATATATATACTTACTAACACATACATATAAATGCACACATACACATGTATATATATATATATATAGAGAGAGAGAGAGAGGGGGGGAGAGAGACAGAGAGAGGCAAACAGACAGAGTGAGACATTGAGAGAGAGACTTACGGTTGTCTTCACATGCTCGCATAATCTACACACACATACATATACAGACACACGACCACACTGACTTAAGCATATCTTCAAATAATCATATAATGGACATGTATCATATGCATGTTCAGATTCAAATGGATACTAACAGATCTATAGATGTAAATCTTTAATTACGCACATACCTGCATATATATATATATATACACACACACAAATGTATATATTTCATCTTCGAAATTATTCTTAACTGTTGTTTGGACTTTCACTGTTCCTTTTAGCATGTAAGGTGTCATGTTAGGGTCACCTCTTATGTGTATGCTAGTCTGTGTGCAGAGATGTGGTGTGGTTTGGTGTTGTCTGGTGGTTTGGGGTGAGGTACACACACACACACACACACACATATATATATATATATATATATATATATATAATATACTGTTCCGCGTTGGTAAGTTCAAGGAAAAGTACTCCATCTGGTGAGAGATAAATATTATTTGATAAGCTTAATGCATGTTTTTTATGTGCTACAAATAGTTTCTTCTGCTGAGAACATACCAAATAAGGAATCAACATGTGTAACATCTCCGCACAGTCATCACATAATATTAAGAACTAAAAATTGAATGAGAGAAGAAACCTGAAATGACGAGAAGGGCGCATATTGAAAAAGATCGGCTTTGATTTTCTTCTTATTTCAAGCAGAAGCTATGCGATTAACTAGGTTTAACATTCTACAAATGAGTTTATCATGGAAATTAGATTTATGGTCTTTTAAAGTGATAAAATCTTTTCTTTTACCTAAATAGTCTAATCTATCATCGATATTACTATGTTTAGCGAGGAATTTAGCCTCATCATTAATCATTGAGTCTACCAACGTTGGCTTTCTTATCTATAGTGAAAATTTAACAACTTATTATATAGATCATTAGTAACCTCATGTTAGGTATTAGTCTTATCAGAAAATACGAACTTCTTTTAGGAACTTCTAAAGTTTTTGATATAAGATATCATTTCAGATTAGATTTCATTTTAAAAGTTACTAATGACCTATATGATAAGTTGCTAAATGACACCATTTCCACTAAATATAAGAAAGCTAACGTAGAGAGATACAATGATGTTAATGATGAGACAAATTCCTGGTTACACGTGGTAATATCGACGATAGATTAGAATGCTTAGCTAAAAGCGAAGCTTTTATTACTTTATAAGACCATAAACCCAATTTGCATGATAAACCTACTTGTAGATTGTTAACCCCAGCGAGATCTGAAATGGGGCTAGTACCGAAAAAAATACTACGAAACATTAATAACAAAATTAAAGTGACCACTGGGCTTCAACAATGGAATAATAGTTTTACTGTTATTGGTTGTTTTAAGAACATTAATTATAAGAATAAGGTAAAATAAGAATAAGGTCAAATTTACGTAGTTTTACATCATAGATTTTTATCCCTCTATATCTAGATCGCTGCTTGATCAACACATCGAACTTGTTAAATCATGTGCTGATATTGACATGCGAGGAAAATGCCACTTTTAGAATGGGTAAAAAAATTGCATAATGATTAACTATTTGATGTATCTATTGGGTTGTATTAAACACGTTGAGATCAAAGTAACCATTTCATGACTTTGGTCTATACCTAGACGACGGTTTGACCACTTCCCATAGGTGTGATGGTCACACCCTTGATCGATTTAGGAAACTTATTTCAACCTTCAGTCAATTAGGCCTTGAAATTACAGTAGCTACTAATCTGTCTATAGTTGATGTTTTAGATGTTTCCCTAGAACCGAACTGTTCTTATAAACCTTTCCATAAGCCTAACAAGGAACTCGTCTATATACATATTGCCTTATCACTCGCCTCTAATATTTAAAAAACCTGATAGCTAATGTTAGTAACATATTCTCTAACCTCCCTTCTACTAAGGAAATTTTCGAGAAAGCAACCACCTACTATAACAATGCCCTAGCCAATTTATAATCCCTCAAGTATTAATTAGAATAATGATAACAGACTCCATGCACTTTAAAGAAAAAGTAATAGATACTCCCTATAATAATAATCAGAATAATAATAAAAGACCAAAAATAGACCAAAGAAAGTTATTTAGTTCGCCCCTCCCTTTTCTATTAATGGAAAAGCTAACATAGGTAGAAGTTTCCTGTCTCTCCTAGAAAAACATTTTCCAACAACTCACAAATACGGGAAAATATCTAACAGGTGCTTGATAAAATTATCATATGGTTGTTGCCCTAATATGAAGAGAATCATTACACAATGTCAACACCAAGAGCCCATATCTGGTTGTAATTGTCGTGACACAGGATCATGTCCACTTAACCAGTGATATATGATTAAATATCTGATATATGAGGCAGAGGTTACTGCAACGCTAGACGATAATACAGCTGATAAAACGGTCTACATTGGACTGTGTGAAGGAGAATTTAAAGGTCGCTATGTTGATTACATATCTTTCTTCCGACAAGGATAAAAACAAAGTTACTACGTTGGCTAGCCACGTATGGAGTTTGAAATCTAACGCAACACCACATATGCTTAAGTCCAAAAATAATCGAAAAATTTACACCTTATGTTAATCGGTCGAATAAAGGTATGCTAAGATGAAAGCGCTCAGATCCATTTCAAATTTAAAATCTCTAACTCACTACTGAAATCTAGATATGAAATTTTCAACATATCCCTAAGTTCCTTGTGAAGAGTAGCAAATTTCTGTCTATATCTGAAAAATTTGTCGCTATTTTTCCAGGCATATAATTTAAAATCTAAGGAAGATAACTCTTTTGCCTTTTAACTTATAATGTGATTACTTTGCCTTCTTCCGCTTTTTAACCTTCCTTGTTTCCTACATACTTCCTTCTCGACTTTTCGCGTTTCATTTCTCATTTAATTTTTAGTTCGTCCTTCAAGATGGTTTGTATCTGATAACTGTACGGAGATGTTATACATGTTATAATTCCTTATTTGGAATGTTCTTAGTACAAGAAACCATTACAAGCACATAAACATATATTGTATCTATTGAATAATATATAGTTTGCAGAGCTTTGAATTTCTTTTAAACATTTTTTTTTTTTGCAATTTCCTGATAATACAGACACAGACTTGCTCAAATGCATTAATAAGTTAACATAGATACTTTTTTCACCGTTCTTATAATTATCTGAAATAAGACTGTCAAAGCGCGATATTCGAGCAATTTTGCTATTCAACTTCAGAGAAGGATGTAAAGCAACTGAAACTGCTACTCGCAATATCAACGAAATAGTTGGTGAGGAAATGACCTATGAGTGGCCATCTCGAAAATGGTTTAAATGGTTTCGCAATGGAGAACTGAGTCTCTCTGTCATCAATGATAGTCAGTTAAAGCCCGTCATTGAGAAAGATCCACGTAAAACCACTCAAGAACTGCCAAGAGAACTTGAATTTAGCCAGAAAACTGCCTGCAACCATTTGCATGTGATCGGAAAATCAAGAAAGCTCGACAAATGGGTGCTCCACACGATTTAAGTAAAAATCAGAAAATGCACAGATATGAACATTGCTCGTCGCTTCCTCTCCGTTTCCAGAACGATTCATTTCTCGACCGTATTGTAACGCGATGAAAAGTGGATTCTGTACAATAATGGAAAATGTTCTTCGCAGTGGTTGGACCCAAACGGAGCAGCAAAAACCTTCCCTAAAACAGAGCTGTTCAAAATGAAGTTTATGGTGACTGTTTAGTGGTGTACTGCTGAACTCATACACCATCACTTCTTAAAACCAGTAAAGACCATTACTGCAGAAACATATTGCTATGAAATTGCTAAAATGAACGAAAAACTACTATTCCTCCGTGCCAGACCTGTCAACAGAGAAGGGCCAATAATTCTTCATGATAATGCTCGACCACATGTTTCACTAATGACGCTCCAGAAGTTGAGAGAACATGGGTACGAAGTTCTCCCCCCCCCCCCCCAGTTTATTGCCGAGATCTTACTCCTACCGACTACCACTTTTTCAAGCAACGTGATGGTTTCCTGCGAGAGAAGGAGTTCAAGAATCAAACTGATGCTGAAAATGCATTTCATGAAAATGTATTTCATGTTACAAAACGTTGCTTTCTTTTAACTCAGCATGATATATATATATATATATTATATATATATATATATATATATATATATAAATGTTATATATAACATGTACAAAGTCTATGTCTTTACACACAATATTTACAAATTTACAAAAGATAGATAGATAGATAGATAGATAGATAGATAGATAGATAGATAGATAGATAGATAGATAGATAGATAGATAGATAGATAGATAGATAGATAGATAGATAGATAGATAGATAGATAGACAAATAGATAGATAGATAGATAGATAGATAGATAGATAGATAGATAGATAGATAGATAGATAGATAGATAGATAGATAGAAAAACAGACATACAGATAGATAGATAGATAGATAGATAGATAGATAGATAGATAGATAGATAAGTTTCTTTATTGGCCACACAGGGCTGCACACAGATGGGACAAATTACAAGGTACAGCTTTTCTTTTGGGGGATAAAAAAAAAAGGTGGCGTAGGTTTTCGATCAAAAGGGATCGTAAAAGGGAAAAAAGAAAAAAGAAAAAAAGGAAAAGAAACAAAAGAAAAGAAAATAGAAAAAAAGAAGAAAAAAGAGGAAAAAAGGCGAAGAGGGAAAAAACGATCAATAGGGATCGTGTATCACAGTGTCATGATGTACGGTGTAAAGGGGGAAGCAGATAAGGTTTATCCGTGGGAAGAAAAGCCTACGAAAAAGGTGGCTTCGTCATTCATACGTGCCATCCTTGCTACATTCAACCATCTTTTTTTAAAGCATTCGCTAGATAAAACTTTCCTCTCTACTCTCACCTTCCTTTTCAAGTGGTACTTGAAGAAGTTGATGAGAGATTGACCAGAGAGGAAAGTGTGTGTCTCAAATCCTTTCAGACGCGTCCACCAGATACATTCTTTCGCCATAGCCACAAGAATGACGAAAATAGCTCTTCCTTCCCGTTTGAAGGAAGGAGGCGCAAGCGTACCTGTGTGGTATGAAGCTTGGTATATAACCACATGGTTCTAAGTTCAGTCCCTTTTCGTGGAAACTTTGGCGAGGGCCTTCAAGGCCGACTAGAGCTTTGAAATTGCATTAGGTAAAAGAGCACTGAAAAATCCCATCGTATTTGTGCGTGTGTTTGAGTGAGTGTGTGTGTGCGTATCTATGCATATTTTATCCTGGAATATAGAAGACAACAACTCCAAGCACAAGGTTGTTCCAGCAGGGCAGGATTCTTGGACACTCAACACATGGTCATTACTAATAGACGGGGGCCAGATGACCATTAGAGCCAAGAATCATGTAACATGAAATTATTCATGTACAATCATACGTTTAATTCCTAGAGATTTGATACTCAGAGCAATGGAAAATATCAAGTTCTTTTTATTGGTTGTACGTCACATAAAGTAAAATTGTATGTCGAATATATTTTTTTTTAATATTTAGATGACATACACTAGCTCCGAAGAAGACAAAATTTATTGCCTGAAAAATGTCGGAGACCACTGAAAAAAACATGCTGTTATAGCTGGCTTAATAGACAAGACGGGTGGTGAAGCAAAAATCATTGAGGAAGGTAGAAACATATGTCCAAGGGTTGCGACTTCTAACTTACCTAAGCTCATGTTTATATGTCGGAGTTTTATCACCTTCATTAGCTGTTGGCATCGTACGGCTCTAGTGTCACGTTCGAAGGGACCAAGACACCTTTAAGGTTGCTTCACCACCTGATGAGACATCGAATCCGGCATTCGATAACGGAGTACAGCACAACTCTCAGTACTCATGTGTTTACCTAGAAATTCATATTTCATAGAATATATTTACATACATTTAAATTTGTTTACTTCACGAATTGCAAGATTACTCAGAAGTAAAATTGTCAGAAGCTGAAGTATTTCCGAGAAATATTTTAATCAAAATATTGCAAATATTTCATTCGACGCGCCAAGTTCCCAGCTGCATTTCTTCTTCACATTTACTCCACCACTATTGATCTTACTATTAGAGTTTTGTGGATGCCGAAACAAGAATCTAAAAAGGAACAATAGTAAGACATATGAAGTGTTTCTTTGTTCCTTGCCTATTATTCTGTCCGGGTCAATGAAGCATAAAGGCATCCTTAAGCCAAAAAAAAAAAAAAGCCAAGGATTGCTGTACATCTAGCCAGCTATACAAATACCTCTCCAATTCTCAGCTTTAATTATTCTCCAAACTATCTGTCTTATTATAATAGTATTTGACGTCCATCGTAAATCGCTAATCAATACAATCGATTTGGTTTCAATAAATGGTTTAAGCAAGCAGGTGTTTTGTTCAGCGTTGTGTTGTGTTTTTGTTCTTTTATTTCACTAATTTCCTCTGGTGTATGTGTATATGTGAAGATGTATGTGTATATGCATATGTGAATACGTGTGTATGTGTATATGTGTTTATGCGCTGAAATGTGTATGTGTGTAGATATATGTGTATATGCGCATAAGTGTACAAGCGTAGGTGTATATATATATATATATACATATATATAATATATATATATATATATTATATATATATATATATATATATGTATGTATGTACGTAAGTATGTATGTATGTATGTATGTATGTATGTATGTATGTATGCATGTATGTATGTATTTTGATGTATTCATGAAATGCTTCTGTACATTTGTTTATCATGTGTATTAATGCAAGTATTTAGGTTCTGTAAATGTGCATGTAGGATGCGTATGAAGTATGTTTATCATGTATATGAGTGTATGTTAAAGGGGCGTCTTTATGATGCTTCTGACGTGTGTGTTGTGTTTGTATATATGTGTCTGTGCGTACATGTATAAACGCGTGTGTATGTATGGTTATCTTCACCTTCTTTCCTTAGCTGAATATAACAATAAGGGACGTGTTGAAAAAGCGTTAAACACATAAAGCGACATTAAAAATTAGAATAAAATGAAGAAATGATGAAGGGATAAAAAAAAAGCAAAAGACGCAAGGAACATAACTTTTAATTAGTTTCTAAAAAAAACCATAAAAGTGTTATATGCATATGTATATAGGTGTGTGTACGTATGCATAAGTATATATATGTGTGAGTATGCATATATGTATATATATATATATATATATATATATATATATATATATGCTCATCTCTATATGTAAGAATATATTTATATACACATAAATATACATAGAAATAAATATACATATATATATATATAATATATATATATATATATATATTATATATATATATATATATATATATATACATATATGGGACAGTGGGAGCCTCTATGTGCAATTGAATGCATTTGCATATGTGAGATTGTGCGTGTATTTAAGGGGGAAAAGATGAAAATAAGAGTATAATGTAAAAATAAGCCAGTTTAGACAAAACGCAGCACGGCAAGAAGAAGTAACAGAGATAAGAGAAAACGCAAAAAAAATAATGCAGTAAAGTACGAATCTATAGAAACCGATTGCATAAAATATAACGGAAGATGCCCGTAATTTCTGTAAGTCCCTAGAGTATATTTCAAGTATAAAACAGATTATAAAATTTTAATTAAATTTCCAAACTTTAGATAGAATATTCAATGATGTTGAATATGGAAGGTAAATTCTCATGATCATTATACAGTAACAATAGATGCAGACGTCAGCTACCGACGCCTAGATACACACTCGTTGATATTTTGTTTTGTTGTTTTGTTGTGTGTGTTTTCTGGGGGGTTTTTTTGTCTAACCTCGATAAGGCAGCCGATTTTGCTTTTATAATTACATTTTACTATGACTAATGGATTAGAGAGAAGAAAATAATTAATATATAAGGATAACAGTGAAAAACAAAACCACCAACTGTAACAGCAATAACAATAAGATAGCAAGTATATAGAGAACAAGGAGGCGACATTAGTGACAACAGGTTAGCAACGAAAATGACGATAAAATAAACGAAAAGAACCGCTTAAAAAGCATCCTGAACGATGAATATGCAAATGAGTGAACGGATGAAGAGGTGGAAGAGAGGGAGAAATAGAATGACAGAGAGAGAATGACAATGTGTGTGTGTGAGAGAGAGAGAGAGAGAGAGAGTGCCGAGTGACAAAGCATGTGAAATATATAGAATAAGAAAGAGTGAGAGACAGAGAGAGAATGTAATCTAATGACAGAGAGATAAAGAGTGAGAAGGAGAGAGAGTGGAGAAAGAGAGGTAGTGACAGAGATAGTGAGTTAAAGAGAGAGAGATTATAGGTGAGTGTGTGTATGCATAAGTATATATATGTGTGAGTGTGCATATATGAGAGAGGTTGGTGATAGATGGGGATGTGAAAAACAACAGAAACTGTATTAAATCTTCGCTATTTGATATGTTCGACAATTTGTTTTCATTAGTTTATGTTTATTTTTTTTATATCAAATCCTTTATTCGGTTTTCTGAGTTAGTCTGTAAATTTTTGTGCGGCGCAGACTACGGCCGGAAGAAATAACAACAAACGCGATAAAACCAATGGACAAAAAGAAATCAGAGACCAACAATAGTTACATGAACAACAGTGGTAACACAAGGAATTATAATAACAAAGGTTATAGAAGAAAGCTAACAACATACAATATTGGCTAAAAATTCTCGGTTAATTAGGCATTGACAAACATGGCTACCACACACTTCTCTGATTTTCTTCTATAGCAAAATTTAAAGAACAAATGAGTTTTATATAATAGCAATTTATTGAACGAAATTATGTACTTAAATGCAAACCAAGTACCTAGGAACATATGAATGTGAGTAGCGACATAACATAGACTATTCGCACTATAGCGTCAATGAAAACTAGGTGTTCAGATTTGTTCGCTCCTGTTTCTACGCAATAATCTGTCAAATATTCTCCATCTCTTATTTCATATGCTATTTATCTTCATGGATTAAAAAGAATTAGCATTTTATATTTTAAAAAGGATGAGTGTGAAGGATAAAACTTGACGAGGTTCTACTACACATAAATGTGTAAAATTACTCACAAACACGTGATTATTATTGTTTGGCCCAAGGTTGCTCCTATCCAGTAAATATATGATCAACATTATTGTAAGTATGTCTAGTAATAGGTTGTACTTAATGTACACGCTGGCATTTGAAGGTAGACAGCGAGTTAGGCAAATGTGGCTATTTTTTCTAAGATATTGAACGACTGAGTAAATTCTCAGGGGTAGAACACTGTGAGAAGTGAGGCTGTGTTGAAAATTAAAATAATAGGACTTCATAGTTTTGATGAATTAGTATAAATCTGTTGATTTATAGTAGAGACACAAAATCGGTTAGATCAACTTTCAGTCAGTATATTATTTCTACTTATCGACCTCTGAGAAATGAAATGTAAAATCTAAAATAACGCCATTAGATATCAGGTCCTTGAAGGGACGCAATTACATAGGACACTTTATTTTAACTGGAATTTACTAATGCAACGTTGTATTGACTTCGCCTCAGACATGTTTTAATCTAATGCATTATGTTCATTAGACAGTACAGTGCTTTTATTGACGTATTATAGATCTACGTTGGTTTTACATGGGCTCAATGCGCAGTTAAGCTATTCTCTGCATCTTCAACTTCAAGTTTCTCTCTATAATCAATAGACCCCAGACAAATTCCCACTATCACATAAAGAATTAAAACAAGATACCAATACACAAATATTCGTCAAGCATTACGAACATTTTTCCATGTAAAAATCACAGCTGATTGGTTTGATTTAGTGTTTGTCTATCACAAGTTTCAAGATTCAATCTATATCGCAGCAAATATGTTGCAATTTAATGTAAATTAGTTTGGGTATTAGATAACTCAATCATGTTCCGTTGTCTTGCAGTATTGATCTCAAATATCAATCATTCTCCGAGTTCGTGTGATATTTCAACAATGCAACGATGACCGATCACTGATTGAATGATGTGTTCAATAAGAGGTCAAATATCTGTAGGCTATAATTATCGAACAGATTGTCACGTGACTAACATATGTTGAGTAATGTTAGAATTGATTGAACCAAAATCAGAATATGTTTCCTATATATTTTATGTTATCGAAACGATGACGTCAGTGTTGCTAGGTTTTGAAATCAGAACGTATGCATTTAAAATATAAATTACATTATCCCAGTGTTCAACAGGTACATATTGTATCAAACTCCCGAAAGGATGGAAGGCATTTTGTCCGGCGTACTAACGTACTTTAATAATATTTTGTATAGATACAGTATTTTACACGAAATTATTTCGTAAACCAGATTACTGCAAAAAATTGGGCAGTGGGGATAGAACCTTCGAAACGACGTGAAGGAACTAAATATTAATGTAAACATTAATGGAATTCTTATCTAAATAACTAATTGGAGAGATTTGCAAATTAAGATTTGCTTTGCTAAAAGACCTAAAAACGAAGACCTCCGAGTTTCTGATTTAGAAACAAGCTCCATTCCAGGTATCACTCAATATGAAACAATAAATAATGGTTAATATATCGATTTATTATTATCTGTGTGTAAAAAGAAAAAGAAAACCTCTTCAGGATAAATTCTTATTCGTGAGAGCAACTGCCAGAGAATTTTTCATATATTGATTTCAAATTATGGGACTAGGCCAGCAATATCGGGATTTGGAGTATGTCGTTTATAAGGACCCAGTGCTCAACAGGTACTTATTTTTATCGGCTCGAACAGATGAAAAGTATAGTCGATTTAACTAGAACTTGAACTGAGAACGTAAAGACAGACGAAATACCTATTTCTTTACTACCCACTAGGGGCTAAACACAGAGGAGACAAACAAAGACAGACAGACAGATTAAGTCGATTATATCGACCCCAGTGCGTAACAGATACTTAATCTATCGACCCCAAAAGGATGAAAGGCAAAGTCGACCTCGGCGTAATTTGAACTCAGAACGTAGCGGCAGACGAAATACTGCTAAGCATTTCCTCCGGCGTGCTAACGATTCTGCCAGCTCGCCGCCTTATTTTCTGGTTACTTGTACACAGCTCACAGCCAAACCTTTCATATCTTTACATATGTAGTAACGTCGGTAGGTAACCCGTAGCAGGCTTTCACGAATAGGTTTAGATGTCTGTGCTTGTCATAAGCACACACAAACACACACTATGTTGCTCTCAGCCTTCACCCAATGGAACATCGAGGGTGGGACATTTGGAGGAACTAAAGAAATGTCTTTATGATAATCAGCCAAACACTCCCAGCTCTTGACCACTTATCTTTATTTATGCATCTATATCAGACAAATCTATATCTCAAAAGCCAGTTTCAGTGATTACTTAAACCGCTGACTCCTGCCGATCATGTAGAAAATAAAAGTGTCCTTGATAGACGTGCCCTCGTCAGAAACTCTAATTTTGACTGTTTCCTAAAACAAATCATATGGACTACAACTATTAACATAATAGTCTTTATTGCAACGTAATTAACTCAGAGTAAATTGCCTTTGTTACAGCATAGATAAGACAGTAAAAAAGACATATTTCAACATGGTTATGTCAGAATAAGTAGGCACCATTTGTAACATAGCTGAATATAACCTACATCAACCGCTATAGACGGCAGTGGCAGTTTTGACAGTAATTGAACTCTCAACATAAGCGTTTAGCCTAATGTTCCAATAGAGTTACTCTTTAATTTCTTATTCATTAAGATAATTATCAATCAATAATTACCACACTTTGTGTAAATAAATAATTATTGATAAATTGATTAATTGAATGTTTGATGCTAAGTGTTTAAGAATAGAATATAGGCAGAGATAGACAAGGTTGCTTCATTACCATTTAGCCGTGCATTGTAAATGTTTGGCTGTCTATTGTAACTGTTTAGCTGCATTGTAACAGTTTGGCATCTATCACTCACATACCCCAACAATCACTCTCTCCACTTCCATACATGAGGACCCTCATTCTCGGTGATGATTTCACTGTGAGATATCCCATTGAATGTGAAAAAACGTGTGTATATTTCAGTATTTCATGGAATGGGACGTATGCAAAATCGAAATGGTGCGGACGGAAGAGACAGAATATATAAAGGTAGTAAGAATGGCAAATTTCACGAGAACAAAAAGTTGACATAGTATCTGCAACACTATATACGTATCTGTACCTGGAACTCTGTCAGTTACGACGGCGTGTGCTTCAGTTGATCCAATCAACGGAAGCGTTTTCTTGTGAAATTAACGTGCGAGTAGCTAAGCAATCCACAGAACCCTTATTTTAATTCTCGGGGAGGTTCAACTTGATAAAGAAAGGAGTGATAATACTGGCCTTTTGAAATACAGATACTAGTCACACTTGGCAGCTGATTAGACTGGAGACACGTAAAATAAAGTGTCTTACTAAAGGACACATCGTGTCGCGAAGAATCGAACTCATGAGTTTACGATCATGAGCCGAATACCTTAACCACTAAGTCAAGCGCCTTCACGTATGTATAAACATGTGCGTATACCAATGGACTGAAATTAGGCCTTATGTATTTCTGTGTTTGTTACATCCTTAATCTTGAACTACAGAACAACTGGAAATAGGGGGCCACGATGGATATTGTCAAGAATAATGGATTGAGTGAGAGGTGCCACTGAAATTTTGGGCTGAAGTGGAAAACGCCTAACTAATTTAAGCTGGTAAATAAGAGCCTGTGGGTTGCATATTGCTCCAAAGAATATTGGTAAGAAGTTCTGTTTGAAGGTTCATTTAACGCTAACAATCATCCTGAAAGGATTCGAAATTACGTAACAACTGATAGTAGAAACTTTTACTGTGATTTTTACATATGCATACATTCTGGAAGGCGTGCAGTTCTGATCGTCGTTCATCATACGTATTGTAATAGTGTACATATTTAAGTGAACTAAAATATAAAGAAATGTGTAACATAACGGCCTTGATAAATTATTTACGCAAGTACTCCTATATCCAAAAAGAAAGTAGACAATCAAATGCTTATCGCTAATTACACCATATGTTCTTGTTTTTTTTATGTGTGCGATATTCCTGTCTTTTGTAATTACTAAGTTGGCCAGCACCGGCTCTTTCCAACTATCTACTGATTCCCAACCCTGTGTACTACTTTGGTTGTATGTTATTGCGTTACCAAATAGTTACAGAAAATGGATGATGTAACGATTTTGTGGGTTGGTGGCAAATAAATTAGATGTCGGTAGATTTAAGGTTTCCTATGTTTTTTGCTTGCTTTCATATTATATTTATCAGATTCTTGCCTGATCGGTTTAGTAATCCAGTGGGTCCTAATGTCAAACAGACTAAAGAATACGAGTTAAGTATTTCAGACAGAAATTTCTGTATTCTTATAAAATCTCAGTCGTAAATCTTATCATAAATTTTACGGATCAAGCACTATTCATTACTGTACGGTCATTTTTATTGTCTAGAGCCGTAGATCGGTTACCCAGTTGTCGTGGCGTATAAATATCTGAGATCACATTCCCCTCGAACGGGATACCAGACTGTGGCAAGATTCCAGGCCAGCAATCTTGAGAGGAGGATGTAATCAAGCAGATTACATAGACCACTGTAAGTGGCTTCTAGTACTTTAGTTTATAGACACCGGGGGCTGAGAGGTAAAGCTGGCCAGGGCGGTCTACGTAAAAGCCGACGGAATGGTGCTAGGTAAATTCCACCATGGAATATTCCACCAGGTAAATTTCACCATAGATAAATTCCACCACCGTATATTCCATCATGGTAAATTCCACCAAGGATAGACTTCCACTATATGCTGCTCGCGCTAATAATCACCGTGGTCAGTTTCTCTAGACTGTGGGTCAATACGTATGTTATTTGATCTGTCAGTCTCTCAAGTCTTAAGAGAGAGAGAGAGAGAGAAAGAGAGATAGTCTGAAGGTGAGATAGAAAATAATCTTTATTATCCACTTGAATTGAGATGGGATCACTTTAATGTATTCCCATCGAGTAAGAATCTATGAAAAAGACACCATGTATTTCTTTGTTTGATTTTTCCTTAATTATTTTTTCTTCCTTGTATTTTTTGTTTTCATTGACATTACTGATACTATTTTTATGCATTCTTTCTCTATTTCCATAATGGCGTAAACCATATAATATTATGATTCTACTACTACTACTACTATTACTACTACTACTACTACTACTACTACTAATAATAATAATAATAATAATAATAATAATAATAATAACAATAATAATGATGATGATGATGGTGGTGGTGAAATTTAACTGGTGGAATTTTCCAGGGTAGAATTTACCGCGGTGGAATTTACCGGTCACCAAGAGAAAGGACGCCAACCAATTTGTCCGATGTGCTAACCCTTCTGCCATCTCGCCAACGTTTTTCTAGCATGGAGGAGATTAAAGCAATTAACCGCTTGATGTTTGAGTTGCCGTCTGTATCAATAGTTCCTCGTCGACTCTCGTTATTTGTACTTATTCTTCCGTTGATATGCTGATTTGATGGTACTTTGGACACAGTTATCTTTTGACCAATAGCTATTGATTTTATTTTACTCCCTTTCTTTAGTTTGTTTTCTTGAGAAATTTTTCTTAATGATAATTATTTAATAAGCTTTCTTGTGTATTTTCATTCTCTTCATTGTTAAGAATGACGTTGAGGGTCTATTATTGTATTGTGAATGGTTATTTGGTTAGTTGTTTCCATGGACATGTCTGATATTCACCCGGCTTTAACTGTTTTACTATTTGTGTTCAATCGTCCTGGGTTCTCTTTTGTTTTATTGTAAAGCCATTTTTCCTCACGTGATAAAAAGATCTGTTATGTTTTCACAATGTTTAGAAAGCTTATTCATTACAAAGAGGTCGTCTTTGTTGTCTTATTGTCTTTTATTTTGTGGCGGTCTCTGCATTTTGTGTTTGATGGATTGCGTTGTCATGAAAATACTGGTTTGCATCAGCATATCATTCTTTTATGTGTGTATGTAGTCAGTTGTTTTTGTTATATTCTATTTTGTGTTCGTTATCTGCGTTTTCTACTTCTGTTTCTGATATTGTTCAGATATCGTTTTTTATTCTTATTTTTATCATAAATCCCTTTCTATTTAATAGTAAGTTCATGTTTAGTGTTTATTTCACAGCTTAGTTTTGCTTCTCCATAAGACATGTGCCATTGTTATGGCTCCCTTATCTGTTAGTTATCATAGCGATATATATTATAAAATGGAAATACAATACGTGTACAATACTACAAGGAATTGTTCTTTTGTCTAACATTTCCACTGTAGGCCTATTTTGCTTTGTTGCGTATTATCAATTGTTGGGGACATTTCTTCAGACGAGTTAATCATTTTGAGAAGGCAACGCTTTTAAGAGCAATGTAGCGTTATCTTTGTAATATAATAATTAGTTTAAAACCAATGATATAGATAACTATGGTACGACCCGACCCGTAGTTACTATTTTTTTAAATATTGGTTTCAACTTTTGGCATGAGGGCAGCAATTTCGAGCGAGAAATAAGTTGATGAGATCGGTCACAGAGTTGGACAGGTTCATGCAACTTCAATCATACCTTGCTATTTTATTTGCATGATCTCCTCACTTCACTTTTGTCATGATCAATAAAATGCATGCCGCGCAATAATCACCACCGGTAATCTTTCCTTTCTCGAAAACATATCAGCGCTACCCATTCCCCTAAACGCGGCTAGAGAGAAAAATGCTTTAAATTGGTGAAACAATTGGACAGAAATTGGTACAATTAAGAATGGTCGCTCGTAGAGACTATTCCTAAACGAATAAAGAAGGTATTAACAGGGCTCCATGTAAAAACTCCATGTAAAAACATTTACCCCATGATTAAGCAGATGACGTATATCATATATCAGCAGGTTGTATATATCCATCATCTACTAGACCTCGTATTGACGTGGGATAGAGCCTTCTGGCACCTCCTCCATAGGATTCTATCACAAGCTATCGTCATTACACTTTCCAACTGAATTCTCTGGTGTGACCAAGTAAGATCATAGTTAATACCCAACATCTCGTACTTAGTCTAACCATAGATATCCTATATATATAATAAACTGATGCAGAGTATGATCAAGGCCTACTAAAGAAAAATAACACTACCCTCTCATACGCATCTCCATGCAAGCTGCAATGGTTTTGTGAGCATGTGGTTTGTACAATTTATCACGGATAGGAAGGAGACAGGATATTTGATCGCAGTATCATAGTTTGTTTATAGAAATGACACAGATTTAACATTTGTTACTAGGGTGTTCTAAATTCATGGAGATATTGCTTATAATTTAAAGCCTTGTTATTAAACTTTTGAAAATAGTGACCCTACCGTGATAGGTGAAGTTTTGCGGGGCGATGAATAACCGAGATGGGGGATGAAATGATGGTTGCAATTCGATAACTTTATTCGTTTTTTCATTAAAGACTGAGCGGGGTATATGTATACTATATACTATATATTATATGTTAGGTCATTAAGAATGAAATGTCCGATTTTGCATTTTACATTATCCACCAAAAGTAGCAATGCAGTTAATCAAACTATGCACCTAAATTAACAGCATAATATTGCCGTTTTATCAGTATCTTACTTATGCTGGCAGCGAAGAATTTTGAAGAGAAAGAGGGGACGAAATCACGGAAAGCTGTTTTTGATTCTTCAGATTTGAAGTTTTTTCTTTGCAAAATGTTGTCTAATGCTTGGAAAATGTGATAATCAGTTGGTGCAAGGTCTGGTGAATATGGTGGATGGCGGAGTACTTCCATTTCAGTTCCTGTGACTTGAGTAGCATTCTATGTGCAACATGTAGTTGAGCATGGTCTTGCAAGAGAATTGGCCTGTCTCTATTGACCAATCTCGGTTCTTTAATTGCAAGTTCACTCATCATTTCATCCATTTGCTTGATGTACATATCCGCTGTAATTGGCTTACCAGGTCTCATGAAGTAGTAGTAGATGACACCAGCGCCGGACTATCAAACAGATACCATTAGATTGTTTTGGTTCATATTCGTTTTTGGATTGTGTGTTGGCACTTCCGCTCTATTCAACTTACTATTCTTGAAAAGAATCCATTTTTCCTCGCACGTAATATTACAATGCAAAAATGGCTCGTTCGATTTGTTTCAGATGGTCCAATACAGTTGCAATCGAAACATCAATCGTTGCTGCTAATTCATACGTATTTTGAGATGCATCAGCTTTCACTAATTTCCAGCTCATCAGTATCCTCCTTTGTCTCAAGTTCACCAGAACGGAACTCCCCAACACATCGTCGCATATTGCGCTCATTCGCATCATCTTCATCAAACACCGCATGGATGTTTCGAGCTCTTTGGGATGCATCCATGGGTTCACAAAAATTTATTTACAAGAGAAAACTCACACTATAATCAGACACCATGAATTGCATTTCGAAAAGTAATGATGTAACTCTTCAATGTTGTAAGACAAAGAATCGTCAGGATAAAACAGTAGAGTAAATGACCGTTACATTTGGTGTATAACAGAATCGGACATTTCATTCTTAATGACCTAATATATGACATTTATATTAATTATCTATCATACATTTTATTACATTAAGAAAATAATTATTTAGTAAATAATTAAACAATTACCCCAGGAAAATATGAAGTACACCATAATAATAATTCAATAAAATTGTATATTTTTAATTTATAGATACCTTGTTAGATACTCCACCAGCTGTTTCTGGCTAGTTAAGAACATCCTGCTCAGGGTGCGACAGTACATCGACGTCTTCCTGGGGTTCAGCGTCTTGATCAGAACCACAAGCGAGGGTGACCCCCCCTACACGCAATGGTAGCATGCTGTCAACAAACAGGTCTTCAGTCTTTCTGTCCACCAGAGTCTGACGGACGCCAGTGCCAGCAGTTTGGGTGAACGCCTCGCCAATGCTTGGGTGGTCTGCTTTCTTTGCACATGGCAGCGACGAATGGCTACAAGAACTGCTACTAGAAGATTATCTGTGTTTCTCACGGGAAGAGCCGGCCTCAATCCTCTCCTCAAGCTGGATGGCATGCGCTAGGTGGCTCCTCTTGACATGCGACTTCAAATTGTAGAGGCTCACTACTTCTCCCTTGACGGTGGTGTCCATGGGTTGGCACATGACGCACCGGAAGTACAGGATTTTGGAGTTTCTCTTATTCCTTAACTTAAAGACGAAATAGTCATCTAAGTGGGGGTCACGAGCACTGAGACTCCTGGCTCTCAACCTGAGCGACTTCTGCTAAACGGAAAGTTAGCTTCCATGACTTAGGGGAACCGTGCTCACCATTTTAATATATATTTATATATATATATATATATATATATATATATATGTATGTAGGTATGTATGTATGTACATACATATATATTTATTTATTTATCTATTGATATATATATATATACACATATATATATACATATATGTATGCATGTATGTATGTATGAACGTATGTACTTATGCACATATGAATGTGTGTATGTATAGAGGAGAAAATTTTGGGGCACAGTGTACATTATGACATAGCGAACCTTTACAGAAAACACCAACAAAGTACTTCGCAGAAAGTCGTTCTTTCATATTGTCAGGCAACACTATTCAGAATCCACATACAAACCATTCTCGCCCAGTGCTGTTTCCGTTCAACAATTTTCATTTTTGATTAAATCTATTCGAAATAACTTAGAGCGCTTCAAATAAGTCTTGCCTTGGAAAGATAAGAACAACGTTACTTCACAAGGCTTCCACTAAAATACTCCATCAAACGGAGTCAATCTTATCTCTATCACTAAATTTGCATTTAAGTAGATTGAAGTCTACAAAATTATGTATTACATACATGCACACATACACTATTATATTTGTATGCGTAAGTGAGATACGTATGTATGTTTTTGATATATATATATATATATATATATATATATATATATATATATATATATATATATATATATATATATATATATATATGTATATGTATGTATGTATATACACAGTCAAATAGTCATACATTGGATATATGTTCATATAAATACTTATATGAACATAAATTCGTACACACATATATACATACGTATGTATGTGTATTCGAGTGTGTGGAGTGGGTCTATGTGTGTATGTGTGTATTTGTGTGTATATATGCATATGTATGTATGTATATATATATATACATATATACATATATATATATATATATATATATGTAGACATATATATGTATACATATATATATATATGTATACATATATATATAGATATATATATATACATATATATATGTATACATATATATATACATATATATACATGTATACATATATATATACATATAATATATATATACACACACACACACACACACATATTATATATATATATATATATATATATATATATATATACATATATATATATTATATATATATATATATATATATATATATATATATATATATATATATATAATATATATATATATATAAGAGCCTGAATATAAGACTACGCTATAATTATCAATAAACGATCGTCTTACATTTATCAGTTTCATAATTTGAATTGACTATCCGTCACGAATATGTCTAGACAAATCCTGGGAAAAATATTTATTAAATAACATAAGAATAGTTCATATACGTTGTTTAAGGATAATTACTACGGTTATTTGAATTAAGAAACTGCTGCTGTAGTCAGAATTTTTCAATGATTATAAATTAATACTCAACAGGGCAAAAACGCTATAGAAATATCTTCCATTATATATAAATTACAGTCATATGTAAGCACTCAGCAACTCCACAGACACGTGTACCCATACCGTAGTTCTCGGGGATATTCAGCGTGACACAGAGAGTGACAAGGCTGGCCCTTTGAAATACAGGTACAACAGAAACAGGAAGTAAGAGTGAAAGAAAGTTGTGGTGAAAGAGTACAGCAGGGATCACCACCATCCCCTGCCGGAGCCTCGTGGAGCTTTAAGTGTTTTCGTTCAATAAACACTCACAACGCCCGGTCTGGGAATCGAAACTGCGATCCTACGGCCGCGAGTCCGCTGCCCTAACCACTGGGCCAATGCGCCTCCACAGATCAACCTCTACAGTAAATGACGAGGTAGAATCCATTGAGCCAGCTGGTACCATCCTTGACACCGTTACGGCAACTCCAGGGCAGATAGAATTCTTCAGCCCTCCAAGGCAATTCTCTTAGGGGAAGTTTATTCCAGTGTAAAGCCTTGCACTTGCTGATTACCGCAGCCGTCTTAGCCTGCCGGGACAATGTGGTTAGACTTCCAAGTCTACAGAGTGGAATCGGATTGCGTTGACTCTCTTTGATACTACTAAATGCCGGTAGGAATAAAACGCACGCATCTTCAAGGACTGTATACATAGACACTTGAGGCTGTGGCATTTTGTCTCATGATATTCGGGTACCACAATGCTGCTGATGCTGGTGGTGGTGGTGACGTTGTGGGTATTGGTAATTGGATAGTGAAAAGTGTATTTTCTCTTTTAATTGAACTTATTTTATACCAGCTATCCCTTAATGCATGCGCATAAGTGAATCTCCGTGAAATATTCTCATTTACGTGTCAGATATATGCAATTTAAATAAAGGTTGTATCATATGTACGGAATGTTTTTTTGCTTATAGTGAAAATGGAAAACTAAGACTGAATATTTATTTTAGGAGTGCTATTGAGTCTATAAAATTGTGCATAAGATATATAAAGTGTATATATAAAGTGCATTAAATAAGCATAGTATTCAAATTTATTTCACTTTTCAATGAGTAGCAGATGAGCGAGTATGTTTCCATACAGAAGCAACACAGGCTACGCTTTCAGGTTTTTTGGATAACGATCTTAGAAATAACCCAATAGGCGTACCATTAATTCCGTGAAATATTCACGGCTCCTGCTAGTATTGTATTAACTTGTGACTGTCAGTACATTTTCAGCTGGCCGATACTGGCAATCTACATGCCCTAATTTGATGGCTAATGTACTATTCATGTGTGATATCTGCAATGATTGTCACTTTAGAATAGAACTAAACATATTTGATATGTTTCAATATATATATGTTTGAATACATGTGAGTTTGAACACCTATCCTTTCATAAATGTATGATTATACGCATGCGTATATATACACATGCATACTGGCACGCATGATTGTTTGCACGGATGTGTTCTCAAGCATGAGTGTTTGTTCGCTTGTATTTTTGTACATACCTTTGTTTGTATACAAGCATATTCATATACTTGTGTTTGTCTACTTATTTGTTTGTACACGTTTATGATTACACCCTGTAACATTTGTATACATGTATACTGGTATACATGCATTTTTGTTGTGTATTATCTATTTTCTCCTAAAAACTTCGGTTACTGACATTTCAGCATTCTCCCTAACAGCCATGGATTCTAGGAAACCTATACATGTGCTTTCAAGCTTCACTGGACTAACAGTTATATTACCTCTTATCAGAAGATACCTAAACCTGACATTTTCACAAGTTGAATATCGCATTATTTATCTGCAGGTATCAATATTATGTTACTTTATCCTGTCGATTATCATATTTCTGTTGTGCGTGATATATTCTTTATTTAACGTTTTGGCATTACTCAAACAAATCCGCATGTATATGCTACCTTACAGCAAATGATAATAAAGGAATTCTACTTTATTCATTCCATCCAATTGAATTCTATTCTATCGAAAATGTTATAGAATCTACGGGGGGTAGATTTCGCTGAAATATCTTCGATAAGAAGTGTTTCTATTACAGGAAGGGAAAAACAGAGAGAGAGAGAAAGATCAGTAAATTTGATTTAAAATGATTAATAGGATGCCGCCCTCACTTATATTTCAGATATTTTATTTTCAGGTTTGTTGTTGTTGTTGCTGCTGGTTTTTATTTATTCTGTATGATAATATTTATTGTAAATTAGCAATTTATACTTGTGGGCCTCAATACGCTATCGTTTGTAGCTTGGAAATGAGTTACACTATGGGGAAATACTAAATATAACTTTTGAGATGAACAACAACTATAAAACTATTCAACAAGTAAAAACGCTATTTGCCCATTTCTGAACATAGATTTTCGACATATTTATGTTTTCAAGGCTAGATGAAAAAGAAAGCAAAGAGGTATGGAACGTGACAAATGTATTAAAATTAAAGTTAATATGTTGTTGTTTGATGTCAGCTTGATTTATTTTATCATCCTGAGTTCTTGGCCAAATACATCAGTTTCACAATATAAAACGATATTATTACTACCGAATATAAATGTCTTTCACAAAATTTTGACATGAGTAATATTACATTCATTTTTCTTTTTCCTCTTATACAATTTTTGTTCTTTTCGTTATTTATTGCTGTGTCACGGCTACTACTTTTACTCGACTACTTTACTTAGCTACTATAAAACATACCATGGAATAAAGAAGAGGTTGATGGTTCCACTTCAGATTATACACAAGTTATATTTTCTATCATGTTAGTAAATTTTCTACGACTGAGATTCATTGTACCGAACGTTTCTATTCATTCTTAAGTTTGTAATAGATATTCCTAACTCCTTAACTCCTAAGAGAGATACGGATAAAAGGGGATGTTCTGTGTAATGATGTTCCATCGGATGAAGCAGAGATAAATGTGTTACTCATTCATCAGAAAAAAACAAAGAGTGACATAATTAAGGCGACCAGGTCTAACATTATTATAGTAAGAGGAGTGGAGTAAGACAAATAATAATGGTAGGAGAGAGGGAGTGAAAGAGTGAGAGAGGATGTATGAAGAATATTAAACTGTAAGCTGGCAGAGTTGTTAGAGCATCTGACAGAATGTTGAGTTGTATTTGTTCGATTCTGAAACAGTTAAAATCCTACAAGGTCAACTGTGTTTCACCTCTTCGACGCTGATTAAGTGTCAGTCAGATTAAGTGTCAGATGGACTGGTGGAACTGCTGGCTGAATGACTTTCTGTATTTCTCTCAATTGTTTGAGTTATAATTTCAAATTTAGCCATTGTGTATGTGAGTGTAGTAATAATACGTTGTCTGGTGTAGCACCAAAACCTAGTACATTGGGTGATTTCAAAAAGGAGGTCACACTCTTGAAATCTATTCAAAACAGGTCATAATTTTAAAGATACTTTTTCCCCTTCCCCGCAGTCTTGGAGTCACGTTCATTTATTTGTCTCCTGATTAAAGATAAAGGGAAAATTACTTGGGTTTTTTCGACTCCATGTTTACCACTAACAGGGCTTTGGGTGCATATAGCTGAAGGAGTAAATTCTAATGCAAGCATTCGAACCAGGTCACTTGTCATCATGGCACACTGATTCATACCGCAAAAGAGTGTCCACTAAAATCTCAATCAACCAGTTCGAAACATTAGCCAATTCCCTCTTAAATCTGAAGCTATCGTCTAAAAGAATAAAGTGACATTTAATTATATAGTCCTAGCTACGCGAAGGACGAGATGATCGCACGTGTGTTTGTCAAGGTTTAGCTGGGTCCAAACTACACAAAGCTATGGTTAGAGTTTTTCCGCCTCTCTTTACACGAGCCGGGGAATCCCTACAAATATATCCTGCTTCTGCACATCCTTCTCTATTCTTTTACTTGTGTCAGTCATGAGTCTGTGGTCATGCTGGGCCACGCCTTGGATTATTTTCGTCAACTGAATCAACCCCAGTATATTTTTAAAGCCTAGCACTTATTCTGTCAATCTCTGTCTGTCGACCCAGTAAGTTACAAGGATGTAAACACACCAACACCGGTTGTAAAGTGGTGCATGGGGGACAAACACATACACAAAGACATACACTCACGCACACATACATATGTGTGTGTGCGCGCGCGCGCGTGTGTTTGTGTGTGTGTGTATACGACGAACATTTTTCAGTTTCTTTCTACAAGTAGAATGAGTCTTGCCCAAGGTGCCACGCAGTTGGACTGAACCTGGAACCATGTGACTGGGAAGCAAGTTTCTTATTACACATCCATTCACAGCTATTCACTAATTAACATAAATATTCTCTGAATTTAGGATTCTACGGAATGAGGTATCTTTTTGTATCATACAACAAATTATATATGTTGCATAGCTTTTGAGAAGTTCGGAAAAATATTCTTCTTTGGAAAAAAAGCGTCCTAGCAAAAACAAATATATGAAAATATGTCGCAAAGAAGCCAGAATGATAAAAATAAACAACATGGAAATACAAGTAATGAGTTTTACATATACAAATGTCTAGTTGTATTTTAATGGTGCTTTTTTATTATTTTGCCGTCCGAAACTTCGTTTAGGACGCATTTCATATATTTTAAGAATTGCATAGGAAGTTATTGTTTTCAGTATATGTATCAATTAAGGTCACTGGTTTTATATTTAATATTTCTCACAAGAAATAGAGCGAGTGGCACAAGTAGTAATAGTGCAAACTACTTTGTCTTACGCACTCTATTTGAAATCATGTTTATGATATTAATAGTCTTTCTTACTAATTCTTTTTTCATAGATGAACTATGTTCACAAACCATAAGGTGAATCGGTCACATCCAACTAAAGATAACAACTGTTTAATTACCTTTGAGTTCTGAAGTAAAGTTTGCCTGTAGACAACCATATTTAGCTATCATTTCGTTCGAGGGTAAAAGAAAATACACTCGTATGTTTTTTGCATATAGTTTAAAAGAGTTTTGATATTACTTAGTGTTGAAACGAACGTGTTGTATATTAGGAGGGACATAATGCCAAAAACAAATCACGCACTGGTTCATTTATTATTATTAATCTTATCATTATTATTTTTTTATTATTATTATTATAAGTTGTAGTAGCAACAGCAGCGACAGTAGTAGTATAGTAGTAGTAGTAGTAGTAGTAGTAGTAGTAGTAGTAGTAGTAGCAGCAGCAGTAGTAGTAGTAGTAGTAGTAGTAGTAGTAGTAGTAGTAGTAGTAGTAGTAGTAGTAGTAGCAGTAGCAGTAGTAGTAGTAGTAGTAGTAGTAGTAGTAGTAGTAGTAGTAGTACAGAGCCGGAAAGTACTTAACAGCAATTTCTTCCCACTACATCATTAGTTTAAACATCATTGGGCTGCTTTTCATCATTTATATATATATATAAAGATGTCAGTTGGATAAAGTTAAAGATGGTCTGGATTTCACGTTTTTTATTTATGTTGTTTTAACATTAAAAATTTATAATTTGTAATGCTCATAAAGATAAATTAACGCTTTCATTCATGCTGTTATTTCTGCTCAGAACAGGTTTGAACATTTTAATAAGCCGTTTTTCATTTATCTTTCTTCCAAACTCACTTGCGTCATGTAGCTTTTAGAAAGGAAATATTAGAAATATTGAGCGAACATATAGAGACAAATAATCAGAAAATATTCCAGGTTATGTCCTTTTTGATGATTGAGACCATCGATAACTAACTGTTATTTACGGTCTAAGGAAGACAATCAATTTCTGACTGTTACTTCGCAAAGTACAGACCTTCTGACACTAGAAGAGCTATTGCTCCATGTTACTCCATAATTCAAAAATCTAAATAGTGTAGAGCCATCTGTGGAACATTAGCAATGTATTTGCCATGTGTGAACGAAATTGAAAGAAAAATATTACGTGGGGTCAAGTAATGGTCGGTCACGTATATCCACACACACACATCTTTTATTTTGATATATTATATGATATATATATATATGATATATATATATATATATATATATATATATATATTATATATATATATTATATATATAGGTAAGGAAAATTTTTTTTTTTTTTTAAATGCAGAATGCTCAAATGAAAGAAAATTTTAATAAAATGAGAAAATGATACCTTCAAACAAGGTACGAAGTTTAAAATCAAGACTAACTTCTCCTGTTCCTCCGAGAACCTTATCTACGTTCTCACATGCGCTGGTTGCCAACATAATTATGTTGGACAAACGAGTCTCCCGTTACGTAACGAGTAACGGTGCATAAAGAACAAATAAATCTCCCGGAATACCGACAAATTCCACTGAGTGACCACTTAGACTCATGTGCTAAAGACTAAACCCCAAATTCTATATATTCCCCTTCTACCAATGTAAAGACGGGATCACCACACAGGAGAGAATTAACAAGGAGAATCTCTTTATTGAAAAATTCCCAACACAACTTAATATGCAAACTCCTCGTTGATCAAACTTCCTTTCTCTACCTCACTCTTCATGGATGGACTAACACAAATATATAAAGATACCATGCATTCATCACTTCAAGCTAAAACTTATATTCTTTAAATATCATTTTTACTATTGTTGTTATTACTATCATTTTTATTATAAATGATATGACAATTTGAAATGCAATTGTCTATGCAGATTTATATTATTAGAAAATAATATAAATAAAGTGTTAAAATCTGAAAGTTAAGTTAACAAGCAATTATATAAAAAAGATAATGCAAATGAAGCTAAAATGATAGTTTTATAATTTGGGTTTTATTGAAGAACTCAAAAGAGTTGTCTCCCCTTACCCACAACACAGGAACTGAAGAACCAGGACCACAATTACTACTACTTCCTGTCCTGCAACATGCTGAATTTAACAACACAACACATCACATGCTCTTAATCCCTTTGGATCTTAACACCTCAAGGTAATTTTTTGGTAAACAACCATAAAACTCAAGATACACAACGAACTCACAATGTATCGGAGAACTTATTTTTTAATTTTTGTACATTTTTATCATTATTCTTTTACAAAAAACAATGCAATTTTCTTTTTTTCCCCTTTCTAATTTTTAAAATAACTTCTTAAAATAACTTCTTAAAACATAAATATTCTTGACAAGTCATACAATGACGAAAACCGGTTGAATAAATATATATTTATATATTTTATCATTTTATCATTTTATTAAAATTTTCTTTCATTTGAGCATTCTGCATTTTTAAAAAAATTTTTCCTTACTTATCATTTCTCCACGTGCGGTCAACACAACCCCACCATTTATTGATCTATATATATATATATATATGTATGTATGTATGTATGTATGTGTAGAGCCACAGATACATGCATACATAAGTATGTATGTAAGTATGTATCTATAAGCACAAACAAACGTACTCTATATATATGTGTATATATATATATATATATATGTGTATATATATAATATATATATATGTATCTCTCTCTCTCTCTCTCTATATATATATATATATATATATATATATATATATATATATATACATACACTGAACCGCAAAAGAAACGCGATTTTTTCAAACGTCATTATTATATGGTAAATTCTGAACATCTATGTCGGGGATGTAAGTGTAAATACTGCAAGTCATGCTCGTTTATATTTGAGACCCTAACTGCAGGTAACCTTTCAACTTTCCCTGAAACGAGACACTAAAATGCAACTGCGTTGAATGCTGTAGGCGGCAGTCGTAAACAATTGTCATGAAAACCGAAATGCACGTGCATCTCGTGGAGTTTATGGCTATAAAGATGAACTTGAATTGCATTCCTGAAATTCGTAATTTGGACGCATCAGGTATGACCCGATTGTTAGCAGCGTAGAGAGAAAAAGATATCGGCCGGTAGCAAGCAGGGCAGCGTGCCCTAGTTGTTGCGAAAGCTTACAATGCCCATGTCAGCACCATCTATCGGCCATAACAGCAATGCAACAATACCAACAGCACTGCAGACCGTGCCTGCAGAGGGTGCCGCCGGATGACCGCGCCCTGGCAAGACCGCTTCATCCACTTGCACCACCTCCGTGATCGCTTCAGACCGGCCAGCGTGACAGCTCGCGAGACTAGACAGCGACCCATCAGTGACGACACAGTACGATGTCGACTTGCCGCCAACAACCTACGTTGCCGTCGTCCTGCTCGAGGGTCTGTCCGCACTACCCGCCACCATCGGATAGGACTACAGTGAGTTACACAACACCGACATTGGCCGCATCAACAATGAAGGTCGATGGCAGAGTGAAGGCGTGGTGTAGGAGGATCCAACGCTACAGAGACGCATGTGTCATGAAGAGAGATGCGTGGGGTGGCCAAAGCATCATGATCTTGGGTGCTATAGGCCTGAATCAGAAAATTGAGACCCATGTATTCCAAAATGTTGATGCAGGCAGCGGGAATGGCATCACAGCGCAGCGCGATGTTGACCAGAAACTAAGACCTCACATCGTGCCCTTCTTCGCGCGTTAGCTACGTGTTCCAACAGGACAATTCTCCCTCCCACACAGCCAGGGTCACTGTGGACTTCCTGCGTCAGCACAACATCAGAACCATGCCGTTACCGGCTCTCAGCCCGGATTCGAACCTAATTGAACACATGTGGAATGAAATCCAGGACGGCTGAGCAGGTGGCCCCATGCCCAACAACACGTGTTGAACTGAAGGTAGTTTTCTCCAGGGTTTAGACCGTTGTATGGCCGTTTTGAACAGGCAATGAGGGCATACACGGTATTGAACATGTCACGCCCTACAATCTCAATGGATCTACCCACTACCAGAAAACATGGCAACGACACATAGATTGTGGTCAAAGTGCATCCAAGAAATTGCCATTATCAGATTTATCAAAATTTATCTCTGACATAATATAATTAAAACAGTCTCCACATGTCTCGCTTTTCTTTTGCGGTTCAGTTTATATACAAGTCATTGTATGCTATTGTACTTATACGTATCACTTATACAGATAATGTCGAATTCAATACATTTTCGTCGTATCCAGTTCCAAATTCATTCTCTTAGTTCATCGTGACATGTTTATACACACATTCATTTAGTTGACAATCCTTAGAATCATATAATATATTAATATTCATTTAATCTTTCATATTTCTGTAATATATTATGTCTATTTTACGTAAATATTTCTCAAACACTCCTTATTATTCCTAGTTATTCCTTTTATTATATCTTATATATAATAACATTTCTCGGTTCAAATACTCATTATATCCCTTCCGCATTGCAATGCAATTTTTCCATTCATCACAAATTAAAGATAATTTAACATCATTTATTGTTACCCCTGCTGTGGTTTTATCAACAAATTATTTCATTAATACCGATACTCTCGAAGTACATTCCATTTTCGTATGGTAGTCTAATTCTAATTGTGATAATGTTATGAGAGAACCCTGTATACACCCACGTGATTGAAAGTGAACTAACGGGTTGCAATAAATAAAGAACTGTGTGAACAGATGGTCGACCGTATTGTTCACTGTGTTAGTGCGACGCGTGTTGGTTTAATATTGCACCTGTGTTCGCGTAGTACGGAGTTCGTTCTGTGTGAACATGCTAATTCTGCGATAGGTTATTTTAGATAGCCACATGCAAATATTGATTTGGGTACTACTATTTTACACCTGACGTGTACACGAACGTAATAACAGAGAGTTAGCCTTTCCACTATACGCACAATGCCTGAAATTTCTTCAGGACAGGCTAACCTATAACACCGACCCTAAAATCAACGGATACTTTTTCTATTGACTATAAAAGCATGAAGAGCAGAGTTAACGTACACCGGATTTGAACTAAAGAGGTAAATTTCCGACAGCAATAATGCTAAGCATTTGTTCAGACGCACATGTTAGTTATAATGATAAAATAAACAACAATAATAATATTGGTTTCAAATTTTGGCAATTTAAAAGTTGACAATTTTGGGGGAGACGGTAAGTTGGTTACATCGATCCCAGACATCGAGTGGTACTTATTTAATTGACTAAAACTGATAAAGAGTAAAGACGACTTCGGCGAAATTTGAATTCAGAACGTGAAGACAGACGAAATGCCACTAAGCATTTCTGCCGGCGTATTAACAATTCCGCGCGCTCACCGCCTATAAACAACAACAAAAATATAGGTGTCAAGATTTTTGCACAAGGCCAACAATTTCTGGGGAGTGGGTAAGTCTGTTATATCGATCCAGCTCAACCGGAAGTTATTTTATTGTCTCCAGAAGGATGAAAAGTATAGTAGAGCTATAAGAAAATAGAGGCAGACTAAAAGCTACTGAACATTTTGTCCCTTATGCTACCGATTCTGCCAGCTGGCTGCCTTAGTCTGTTTCATGTAATGATAGAAATCGTTTCTACAATAGGAAACATGCGTAAAATTTTGTTGGGTGAGATTGCATCGAGCCTAGTTCTAAAGTGAGATATTTATTATCGATTTTAATAGGATGATGGGCATATTTGACCGCGATTTGAAATAAGAGCGTAAATGAGCGGAAGCAATCATGATAAGCTGAGGTTTTTCAAGATCATAATCATCATCATCCTCCTCCCCCTCATGATCATCATCATCATCATCATCATCATCATCATCATCATCATCATCATCATCATCATCATAAGAAGAAGGAGGAGGAGGAGGTGGTGGTGGAGGAAGAGGAGAAGAAGGAGGAGGAGGAGGAGGTGGTGGTGGAGGAAGAGGAGAAGGAGGAGGAGGAGGAGGTGGTGGTGGAGGAAGAGGAGAAGAAGGAGGAGGAGGAGGAGGTGGTGGTGGAGGAAGAGGAGAAGAAGGAGGAGGAGGAGAAGGAGAAGGTGGAGGTGGAAATGTAGAAGAAGAAGAAGAAGAAGAAGAAGAAGAAGACGAAGAAGAAGAAGAAGAAGAAAGAAGAAGAAGAAGAAGAAGAAGAAGAAGAAGAAGAAGAAGAAGAAGAATCCACTGCTTTCAGTTTCACATAATATCATATACTATTTACACTTTTTTATTTATACATTTTTTTATTTAGTGATTCTTTTGTTGTTTTACCCTATATTTGTTATTCTCAAAGCAGAAACCACTTGGTGTTTGAAACTTATCTCCTTAGCATCTGTGTGATGATAAAGATGATGACGATGATGATCATCATCATGATAATAATGATGATCATCATCACGATGATAATGACGACGACGACTACGACGACAGACGATGATGGTGATAATAATGTGATCGAGATAATGGTGGTGGGGGTAGTAGTAGTGGGGGTGGTTATTCTGATGACAGCAATGACAATGACGACGATAATGATGATGATGATGAAGTAGAAAAACAACCAACAACCAAAATAAAATAAACATCATGAAAACTAATTATGATAATAATAATACATAGATGATACCAAGAATGGCTAAGAAATAGCAATAAGGGATATTTTTACCCTCATGAAATCATGTAAAAGTTGTCCTGTCAGAGATGGCTTCCACTGTAAAATGTTATCCAACTTTGACACGAATTTCTCTGACATTACAATCGTTGTTACGAATGAAATGACAGTTAAGCATTAGAAAATAAACTCCAGCCTTTATTTTCTTCCAAGCTTAAATGGAAAAATACAAAATCAATTAGATTCTTGCCAAACAGATTCCATTTAAGAATTAGTTTCTTTTTTTCTCAGGTTATTAGGAAAATTAAGCCAAATTACCATTATTGTTTTTATTACTAGTGGCTGTGTGGTAAGTAGCTTGTTTACGAATCACTTGGTTCCACGTTCAGAGCCACTGCGTGGCACCTTCGGCAAGTGTCTTCAACTATAGTCTCAAGCCGACCAAAGCTTTGTGAGTGGATTTGGTAGACGTAAACTAAAAGAATTCCGTCATATATAATATATATAGTTACGCCCCGGTAACTTAGCGGTTCGGCAAAAGAGAACGATAAAAAAAGTATTAGGCTAACTAACAATATAAGTCCTGGGGTCGATTTGCTCGACTAGATGTGGTTCTCCAGCATGGCTGCAGTTAAATGACTGAAACAGATAAAAGAATAAAATAATTAGTAGTAGTAGTAGTAGTAGTAGTAGTAGTAGTAGTAGTAGTAGTAGTAGTAGTAGTAGTAGTAGTAGCAGCAGCAGCAGCAGCAGCAGTAGTAGTAGTAGTAGTAGTAGTAGTAGTAGCAGCAGCAGCAGCAGCAGCAGCAGCAGTAGTAGTAGTAGTAGTAGTAGTAGTAGTAGTAGCAGCAGCAGCAGCAGCAGCAGCAGCAGCAGTAGTAGTAGTAGTAGTAGTAGTAGTAGTAGTAGTAGTGTTTTGTTTTTGATGTTATTGCTGATGCAATTGTTCTATCTGCCGATTCTTGAAAGAATTTACATTTTTAGTGCGTCAACATATTTGCATAAAATAAGAGAATTGTTCGTTATAAATAATTCTTCATGAATCTGTTAATTTATTATTATTATTATTATCATTATTATCATCATCATCAGTTTTGTCAACAACAACAACAACAACAACAACAACAATAATAATAATAATAATAATAATAATAATAATAATAATAATAATAATAATAATCATTAAATAACGTTTAAAGTTACATTTGATGGTAAAAATGTCATTTTACTTTGCATTTGCATAGAGTTGTTTCTTGACAACTTCCTGGAGCAATGCTACTTTTAAGTCGATGAATTTAATGAGCTTGTTAATTGTTCAGAAATTTGTGTTTTCTTTTGTTTTAACTATTGATGTTTTCCTTCTTGTCGTTGTATGTGTTGCTGTTGTTGTTGTTGTTGTCGTCGTCTATCTCTCTTTGTTAATATTTCAACATGTGTAAATCTTTAGAAACTTTTACATAATAAAGCCCATTAGTACCGGCACAACCAGCTGAGTCCATCCGCCATAAATCTCAACGCCGTTGGAGAGAAACTCTCCGTTGCTGAGCAAAGTTTCTACTGACAAATACTTTATGTCAATATTTTTAAATACACGAAAGAAACTTGTTCTGAGATAAAATGAAAAGACGAATAGTTGCGGCCGATAGCTAATTGTTTGATGACGAATAATTACTTATTTTTTTAGAAAAATACATTAATCTTGTTGTTTTATAACTTTGCAAAGAAGTTTCCTCATTATCCTTCTTGTTTCAGTTACTGGACTGCGGTCACACCCGGCACCAACTTGCAAGTTTTAGACAAACAATTCGACTCCAATACTTATTTAACATTTTAAGTTTGGTCTTTATCCTCTCGGCCCCTTTTACCAAACAGTTGAGTTATGGGAACCTAAAGAAACCACCCGACACTGGTCATCAGTTGGTGGGAAACAAACACAAAGTCACAACTACACGAAACACCCACACATATATACGACGAGTTACCGTAGTTTCCGTTCAGGATATTCACTCACAAGGCATTGATCGGATCGGACCTGTAGTAGAAGACATCTGCTCATAGTGCAGGATTGAAAGACTGAACCAGAAACCATTTGGTCGCAAAGCCTTTGTATTTTAAACCATCTGTTGACTACATTTAATGAGCTGCCATAATATTCAGGCATAGCTTTCAATCTAAATTTTAAAGGATTCTATATAGAAACGGCTATCTATTTTTAAATAAATATTCTTATGAAATTATATCTGTAATGCAGGCACGTTTTACAGGTGTAAGCTAATTGTAAACACAAAATTAACCAAGCAGTAAGAGTTAATAAATTCTGAAGCACAAAAATATTTAACTCCAGTAAAAGATGAATGATATAATTTATATATGTCGATCACTGGACTGCTGGGGTTCTGCTTTAAAGAGTTTAGACTGTTGCCAATTTCTCACAGAACGCATTAATCAACTTGAGGCAGTAGTAGAAGATACTTATCCAAGGTGATGTACAGTGGTATTGAAGCCATGTATTTACCAAGCCAGCTCTTTAACCACACTGTCCTGCTCGCACCTATATGAATATTTTACTCTGTAATGAAAGCCCGTTTCTGACCGTACAAAAGATATGTTTAATGATATCCTTGAAAGGAGCAGCATCGAAATATGTATTGTAAATGAGAAATTCTATACAGAAATGGCGGTGGACTCGGCTATAATTTATGCACTGGGTACAGACAGGTTATGATGTAATAAAAGGGTCCCGTTTTAAAATTGATTCAGAGGAACACTGAAGCAAATGGTAACATTAAATGAAATCCGCATTAAACTAATTGCAGTTTATACTACGAGTAAAAATGAAAATGTGCTAGTACAACCGGGGAAACTTTTGGAGGAATATCTCAGACATGTTTGGTTCTTTTAATCAAAGATATGTTTGACGTACCAATAAATGGATAAATTTATAATGTGTCGTTCTATATTTCAATCTTTTACACACGGAGAACAGCAGTGCTCAGGACCCTCTGTTTCGATTCTGAGGCTGGTATGAGAGACTGGTGTGGAATCCACTAAAAGCATATAAGCTATTGGTTGGTGATGTTAAAGTATGTGAAATATTGTGTAGGCCATATTGGAATTTCAAATCAAGAATCGGAACAACTATCTCATTACAACTGGCCCGATTTTCTTATAGTTTTGCTAAAGCACTGCAATAGATTAATGCTCAATGTGCGGAACCTGAATTGATGAAAGGCAATATTGACCTCGGCGCGATTTGAACTTCGGTCGAATATAGTCAGAATTAATGTCACGAGAGAATCTATGCAAAGCTCCAACAACACTGGTGGTTTTCAGCCATAGTCATTAAACCATATACGTAAAGCTGTATTGCGGGGTGTAACTAGGGAACAGATGCATTAGCGTCCTCACAAATATGAGATAATATTATAGAATTTAAAGACATTTCTTTGATCCTCAAATTGGAATATGGTAATACGTGATATCAAAAGGTACATGCGCCAATCTGAAAGTTGAAGTGAAAAGTTACATGGATATTAAGGGTAATATCAGCAGCTTTGGATTAATGGAAGAATTATCCCTCACTTCACAAGACTAAAATTTAATGAAACAGTCTAGTACACTCTGCAAAACCGAAAAGACTTAAACTAGAATCGATGCTGAAGTATCTTAGTGAGTCTTTCAGTCAGATTGATCGATTTCGAAAGAGATTTTTGACAGCGATTAAACGAGAGATTGTTTGGTATAATACCAGGTGAAGCTTTAAAATACGTTATAGTTTGAGTGAATTTATAATAATTTAATAACTTGATGTCTAAAATGAATAAGTTATTTGGGACATTTATATTTAAGTTTACACACACACAAACAAACACACACATATATATATATATATATATATATATATATATATATATAAATGTTTATATACAAATTGATAAGAAGACTTTATGTATAAGTAGTTTAATGGTCATTTATTTATAAGTAAGTAGATAAGTAGATTCAAATGTAGGTGTCAAGAGATATCTACTTTCTAAGAATCGCGTATTGAAAATATAGATGGTGAAATAGTGAAACTTTTGGTTGACTGACTTCGAGAGCATCTTCGCAGTTTTCTCCCACACAATTAGATTTAACCTGCTGCAGCAAAGTATTTCACATACCATGAACCACTACATTAATCACGTCTCACCATCTGAATGCAGGGAAGCATCATTCACTAGAAATATAAAGGAAACATTATTTTTGTCTGTGACACTTTTCTTCATGAGCCTGAACGTATATTAATAATTCACATGAAACTAATCCAACTGCTTCTATCTATGAAGACATGTATGTAGTAAAATGTACTAATTTCCTTCTTGATATATTGTAACATGTGTATCAATGTGTGTAAGGGAATGTGAGAAAATGTGGATGAATATGAAATGTCTATATTAGAATATAGGCATATGCTTATTATATAATGGATAATGATGTATATGCATGAGTGTTTAATATGAGGCTACATATATGAGTATACATTTGTATATCAACGTGCGTGTGTGAGTTGATATGCTCAAATAATAGATGTTCCAATGTATAAATGCACTTTCAGAGGTTTGGTACATATAGATGTATGTTCTTGTGCATACATTTAGATATGTTGTATTTAAACGATTAAATGCTACATATATGTATATATCTGTATGCTAGTATATATATATATATTATATATATATATATATATATATATATATATATTATATATATTATATATATATACATGTGTATGTGCGTGTATGTGTGTGTGCGTGTGTGAGCGTGTGTGCATACATATATATATATATACATAGGTATATGAGTTTTTCTTCGCTTTCTTTTAATTTAGATTAAATTTTGAACGCCCTCCGACTTCGTAGGAATTTGTGAAGGAAAGTATGTTGATTTAACTGTCATTCAAATCTTAAGAAGTTATTGGAGACTTTTATAGTCTCAGATGTAGTGATCATTTCTAGTGTATGTATTAAGGATTTGCATTCTGTTCCCAATATGCCAAATTCAGCTTTACTTTGCCCCAGACAAGTTAGTTTGTATCATGTTGGTCCAATAATAAGGGGTATAAAGCTGAAAGTGTATCTTGAGTAAACGATGTACAAACCTTCATCAACGTTCCTTAGATGTCCTCATCATCTTTTATTTTTCTAATCACATTCGTGTCAATTGGGCTGCTGAATTCCACTACAGAAAATCTCTGTGTTTTGTGGTCCCATACAACGATATCTGGCCGATTGTGCTTTAACTTGGTAGCTGTTTAAATTTTCAACTTCTGCCAGTGCTCTTTTCAACTTCTACCAGTCTCAGTATGTATTTGTATATGTATATGCAAATGTAGGTTATATATGTATAATGTATATGTGTGTGAATCTAGTATCGTTTATCCCTCATCAGTTTCAGCCATATACATATATGTGTGTGTGTGAGCGTGTGTGTCTCTGTCTGTGTGTGTCTGTGTTAGTGCCTGTATGTATCTGAGTGTGAGTGCGTGTCTGATGGACTCTCACGTCGAAGACTTTTATGTGTGTTCAGCTTTTGCGGAACGATCTGCACAAATGATTTGTATATAATGATGAAATGCTCGCACATTAGCTAACTCACTCTCTCCATCAAAGCGAACTTCTCTGAACAGGTTCAAATTCTCGGCTCCAAGAGCACCCTCTCTGTGTGTTGTGGCCTGGCGTTAGTAGTAGCCACTGAGTTTATGAAAGATGTGTTGTTCCTGAAGGACAGTTGACAAATTGCCTTGAATGTGTAGATATAGTGGAATGCTGATGCTACTGCTGTTGAAGTGGTTGCTGTTTTAAAGAGAATAGCATTTGATTGCTTATTACTGTTGCGTATTACTTGTTGTACTTAGTTGACCTTTATAAAACGACCCATACGTACAGATACATGGTTGTTCACATATACATCCATATACATACACTAATGCAGGTACATATACATACACAATCATATGCACAAATATGTATATATGTATGTATATATATATATATATATATATATATATATATATATATATATATATACGTAGATACATAGATCCATGTATAGTAAACATACAGGTACGCATACGTACATATAGAAATACAAGCAAAAATGGATAGGGGAAGGGGGAGAAGGAGAGAGTTCACTGAATTATTATTATCATTCTACAGTGTTGTTTCTGGAAAATGAAAATTTGGCGCGGTGACAACATCTTGGGATCTTCTTGGTATGCTTCTTTACCAAGTTTTCGTTATTTATCTTAATGCAAGGTACATAAAACGGATAATATATTATATGGGTGTGCTTTTCTCATTATTGACCATTCTATTTCATATTTTATTTTCCCTTGTTTTAAGATCCATTTTTTCAATTATCTATTAACGCACGACAGAAGCTCAAACGCCAACCTGAAAGTACGTATAAAACTAATACTGGATAGTATGGGGTGAAATCTGAAGGTCGACGCGCTAATACGTTCTTAACAGTCTTAACAGAAAATATTATAAGTATATATATAAACATATATATTCCAACACACACATATATATACATGTATAATCCAACACACACATATATATACATATATATATATATATATACATAAATATACACATATACATATACACGCAAGTGACTCTACTCTATATTGTTTTCTCCCCCTATCGTTTTCT
The DNA here is from genome assembly GCF_006345805.1 of Octopus sinensis. Taxonomy (NCBI): domain Eukaryota; kingdom Metazoa; phylum Mollusca; class Cephalopoda; order Octopoda; family Octopodidae; genus Octopus; species Octopus sinensis. Next base: position 71,102,685 of record NC_043001.1, read on the forward strand.
CTCTCATTCATTCTCTAATTCCCCTTTTTTCTCCCCTTCACCGTTTTCTATGTGCTTTCTCTCTCTCCCTCTTTCTCCTCTACTCTCTCGTTGCTCACACGTTGCCATCATCCATCTGTCTTTTCTTTCAGGGCTGTCCTAAGGACTGGACGTATCTTATCTCTCTTCTATCCTTTCTCTTGTCACAGAAAATATTTCACCAGCGTTCGATAATTTACCCTTGTTCTGGTCTACGACCCCCATGTTTAATTTCGTTCGGTTTCCTTGTATGTCTCTACTGTCCAGTTTTTGTTCCCAACTTTGACCCTTCATAAATCCCAAATTTTATTTTAGTTTCTATAGGAGCAACTGTCTTTGAAGACTGATAGTTTCGTTAAATGCTCAAAATGTGGAGTAGACAGCCAACAACTGATGAAGGGTCGTTTTCTATGCTACTCGTCCTGTTTTCCATTTGTTTCTCTCGTTGATTGCGTATTGACCTCGGTTGTTTACGTATTTCATGCTGTTCACTATATATATATGTATACATATATATATATATGTGTATATATGTATGTATATATAAATGTATATATATACATATATGTATATATATATATATGTATGTATATATATATAATATATTATATATATATATATGTATATATATATATATGCATATTCATATATATATAATATATATACATATATATATATATATATCAAAGTATAGGTGAGGACATAAACTTCGGCCGGTTAAAAATATCCAAGATTAGACTGGTTGAATACCTAACAGTATAGGCACGGGTAGAATTTTAGTCCAATCGGATAAAACTAATAATTTACACTATATGGATGTTACTATGTACCATGAACTTTGAAAAAATGAGATTACCAAAAACTATAGGATTGTAAGGAAAAATAAAGAACTCTTAACCTTGAAACCAAGGAAATTATGCGCCAGTTTCACATCCAGGATAGAACTGAACCTTACGTACCTATGCGACGACGGATTACACTGAAAGACCGCAAGGTAAGCCTCTATATTGACTCTTACGTTAGATTGATTCGCCATGGTCGGTTTGATTTTTACATAAATATATACCAATAGCTAGGAAATATTTATCTTGAATTATGATCTAACACCTGCCAAGAATTAAATTGGTATATTAATATTACTAATAAGAATATTTTTCACAAATTGTTATTAGTAGTTATTACTCCTCTATTAACCGTATAGTCCTTAATAAAGTCGATTTTAATAATATTAGCAAAGATGAAATCAATATCATATTAACTGCAAGTTAATCGCTGATTAGATTTGGCAATAAATACTGGGCTCTTAAGGACACTTTAGGTATTACTATGGGAACGGCCGACTCTCTCCAGGTTACTAACATAGTCGGAATTCAGCTGCTATCCCAAATTAATAGTGAATTCCCTGAATTTATCGGTGGTCTTTATCGAGACGATGCGTTCATTTGCAATTAAAAATACCACTCGTAGAAAACTGGATTTATATACGAAAAATTTGCATGAATTTTTAAAGAGGAATGATTTAGCTGTTTCCATTGAGAAAGATAACTGTTCTGTAAATTTGTTGGAAGCTAACCTTAATCTTATAATTGGTAAGCAAGAACCATTTCATAAACTAAATACAAGGTTAAGATACGTCAATTATAATACAATTATAATACACGGTTAAGATACATCAATAAAAATGCTGCAATTAGAAATACCTTAATTTAAAACATTGAAATACGAATATTATGATTAACATCTAATAAGATATTTAGTTGGCAAGATGATTTGTATAATGCCGTATTAGGAAAGGATGGATATAAGGGTAAAATTAAATATATTAATGATATACTTAAATTTAGTAATAATAATAATAATAATAATAATAATAATAATAAGAAGAAGAAGAAGAAGAAGAAGAAGGAGTAGAAGAAGAAGAAGAAGAAGAAGAAGAAGAAGAAGAAGAAGAAGAAGAAGGAGGATGATGATGATAATGTTGATGCTGGTGAAAATAATAATAAGAATAATATTTTGGTTAATATATATATAGGACTTAGGGAACTCCTCCAGAAGATATAGAAGCAAAAATAGAAGAGCGCCATTGTTATCAAGTAAACGATATTTCGACATCCTGTGTGTCTTCAACATGTTCAAAAAATAAACTTGTCAATCTGCTTTATTTTGGTTAATATATATAGGACTGAGGTAACTCCTCCAGAGGATATAGAAGCAAAATGAAGTAGATTGACAAGTTTATGTTTTGAACCTGTGGAAGACACACACGATGTCGAAATATCGTTCACTTGATAACAATGGCACTCTCCTATTTTTGTTAATAATAATAATAATAATAATAATAATAATAATAATAATAACAGCTATAATAATAATAATAACTATAATAATAAAATAATAATAACAATAATAAAATTAATAATAATAATAATAATAATAATAATATTAATAATAATATTATTAATAATAATAATAATAATAATATAATAATAATAATAATAATAATAATAATAATAATAATAATAATAATAATAATAATAATAATAATAATAATACAAACATGTCTATGGCTTGGATTAACTTTAAGAAGGCATAAAATATGATGCCTCATTCTTGAATCGTTGAATGCCTGTTTCGTGTTGCTCACAACATCACAAATTTCCTGATGCATTGCATGAAAAAGTAGAAAGCCAAATTGTATTCAAGTTACGTATCCCTTGCAGAAGTTCACATTAAAATAGGGACCCGTTTTGTCCGTTACTTTTTGTATTTTGAACTAATACCTATAACAATGACAATTAGGAAAGTTAAGATGGGTTGCTGAGGTGGGAAGAAAGGCCCATCATTGAAGCATCTTCTGTTAATGGATAATCTGAAATTGTTTGGGAAATCTGATAATCAGATTCCTTAGCCAAACCAGTCCGGAAATGTGGTAGGGAGATCGGTATGGAATTTGGGATCACCAAATGCTCAGTACATAGTATGACAAGACGGGATAAAGCAGCCTGCAGGTGATTGCGGTTACCATCAAGAGAGACCATGGGTGAACGCGACGGTAATGGGTATAAATATTTAGCGATTTTAGAGCTG
>NC_043001.1:71113289-71115789 GCF_006345805.1 Octopus sinensis
ATTGAGGCAATTTTATACGAATTGCTAATACACACACACATAATAAGGGTGAAAAATTAAATATTAATTTGATTAATATGAATTGAAAACCAGTGATATAGCATATAGCGGATCTTCCTCTAGCAAAAAGGATGACCAGTATTAATGGCTCATCCCTGTTATATAAATACTTTCACTTTAATTGTTGCACACTTGCAAAGAGAAAGTATGAGAAAGTGTGGTGGTAATGGAAGGAGTGAAGCACTTGAAATGAGAGAGGGAAATCGTAAAATATTGCGTTTTCTCAATATTTCTTAATTGGGGGTGAAATTGAAAAACCTTTACATGCCATGACCCAATGGAATCTACTTCGAAAATTCATAGGTAAATCCCAATTGAAGAAATTCTATATTGTACAATTGTATAAAAACCGAACGATTTGAGAGGCAGAGAAAATCTGCCTTTTATCATAAGAGATAAACTGATGAAATTGTATTTTGCTATTGACTGCTTTCGAATTGATTGACCTCATACTGACCAGGACACCTTTCATCATCTTAGACCAATCTTTATTCCTCCTTCCCCTCTCGTTCATATTCTTTCTCTAATTCTAACCTCAGTCTATCCTCTCTTAAACTGTTTCCTTTGCTAATATTCACAGAAATTAATTCCAATTAACCATGAACTTATGTTGCAAAATGCAAACGACAATAAAAGAAAATAGCGATTTCTTCTTTTCCTCTTTCTCAGAAGGATCCGACAATAATTTCCGGAAATGCTTCTCCTAACAGCATACGAAATATAACATCTTCATAATTTACTGTTAAAAATTGTTTTTTTTTAAACATAGATTCTTAACAACATAGATTACTTAGATTATTGTATTTCGACTGCTATTTACAATTCATATATATACATTGTATGACTCTATATCATATATCACTCTATTCGCCATCATACCTGTCTTTCTGTGATATTTCGGTTTTAGTTTTAACCCCTTTCTTCAGCGATTCATCCCATCTCTTGTTTTCATCTTTCTTAATAACACTACTTTCCGTTTATGATTATTTATTATATTTCGTTTATCATTTTCCTGATTGTTTAATTCTCACCTTTTCTTCATTTACCTTATTCCTATTTTTCATTTGTATAATTTGGTTTTCTTTTTATGTTATTTTTCAGTTTAATTTCTCTCATCTTTTTAATATATTTTTATATTTGTCATTCCATTAAATATTCGAGTGATAATTCCTTGTAGATGCAAAGTACTTAAAATGGATTTATGCGACATACCCTTTGAATGTATATGTGCGTATGTGTGTGTGTACGTACATAGGCTTATATATATGTGTGTGTGTATATATATATATACGTATGTATATATTATTAGTATATATGTCTGTGTCAGCGCGCGTATGTGTGCACATATATATGTATACCTGTATGTATGAATACGTTTGAGCGTGTATGTATATTTGAGTGTGTATGTATGTTACCATACAAATATATCGATATAGCGCTACCATACTGATGTATTCCTGTAATTAATATGCACTTATGCCGCACCATTTTCCGACTATGGTGCCTCTCACAATATGTGCAAGACTTCATAATGTTAAATGCCTAAATTCATTCTCAACAGCAGTTTTCCTACTTTGCTCTGAAAAGCAAAAATATACCTAACTTTATCCATAATGGTTTATATATATGTACACATATATACATATGTATACATATACATATATATACATATGTGCATATATCAATAATAATAATGGGTAAAATTAATTAATTAATTAATAATTAATAATTTTCCCAAGTACTTCAGTATTTTAAAACAACCATTATCGGTAAACTTAAACAAAATTTTTATAATTATGAGTATAACTATAATTAGGCTCCAGCAAAATATTTGCTTCACCACATACCGAAATTTAGAAATAGCAGTTAAAACTAGCTATTTCTCTACCATAATTGATTCACTGTAGACGCGTTTCGGAGTTAGATAGATGTCAAAAATATAAAAACCACGTTTCCACTTTATCATTCTCACTCTTCAGTGGAGTAATTCAAGATTTTAAATTTGAAAGCACTGTAAAAATTAAACATATTTATCTGATCAAGCGACATTAAACCACATATATCCAACAACCAGTACTTCCGAATTCAAACTGACGAATGAGATCTCGTATTCCCCCTCAGTTACCCACGTGTACTAATGAGTAAAAACTCTACAGAAAAATGTATTTTACTAACAGGGAGAAATTTATTTTATCAATAATAATAAAGGGTAAAAATAGTTAATTAAATTAATTAATAATTAATAATTTTACCAATTAGTTCAGTTTGTTAAAAGAACAATTATCGGTAAACTTAAACAAAAGTTTTTATAATTATGAGTATAATTATAATTAGGCTCCAGCAAAATATTTGCTTCACCACATACCGAAATTTAGAAATAGCAGTTAAAACTAGCTATTTCTCTACCATAAGAACATCTCCCAGGCAACAATACTCAACA
>NC_043001.1:71120789-71150789 GCF_006345805.1 Octopus sinensis
ATGAAAATAGCTCTTCCTTCCCGTTTGAAGGAAGGAGGCGTGACAATATTGACGATAGACTCAGCTGATAAACCGACTCGTCCCACACGTGACAGCAGTTGTTCGACATAAGCCCACAGGTCGGAAATTGTTGGACACTGAACGAGTGCGTGCAGAACGAGTGCTAGATAGATAGATAGATAGATAGATAGATAGATAGATAGATAGATAGATAGATAGATAGATAGATAGTTACATACATACATACATACATACATACATACATACATACATACATACATACATACGTACTTACATTTCAGATAATATTGCGTCGATTAGAGTAAGATGAAAGCTGAATACAATTATTGCTCATGTTGACTTGCTACCTAATTGAAGTGTTTCAAACGATCTGGTGTGTATGTCTTAGAATAAAAGTATAAACCAACAAACTACTGGTATCATATTAGATTGTGAACTGTAATGTACTCTCTGCAGGTCTATTCTCGAAACAGGTGATAGTAACTAACGGCAAATCTTTTCCTTTTTTGAACCGGTTTTGGCTTATAACAAGATTTGCCTATCTAATATCAATAATTTACAGTTATATATATTTTCAGAGATAATAGCAGCATATATTACAGCCATTATGAGCATTCCCCAACTAACTTTGTATGTATCACCTCTTGTCTAAACTCTAGTAACCTTCAACTTTACCCAAATAAATGGCATGACCTGACCTGATAGAAGTTGTTCCTCTGTTCCGGCCTCATCATGACCTGGTGGGGGTACAGAAAACTTAAGTAATCCTTAGCAGAACAGTCCACAACTCTTTTATTTTACAGTGGGTGTGTAGATGACATTAATATCATAATTAAGACCAACTCTAGTAACTGTAATGTAGAAACTGAGAGGAACATAATGGAGAGTATCCAGCAAGTATCTAACTCTATCCACCGAAGCATCAAGGTAACTATAGATTGCCCCACTAGGCATGCCAGCAATAGACTCCCCGTCCTTGATACTGAACTTTGGTTAGAGACTGTGAAAAATAGAGTGCAGCTCCTACACTCCTATTACATGAAACCCATAACTTCGAAATATGTTGTTTACGAGAACTCAGCTTTGTCACACAACATGAAAATTAACATACTGATAGCAGACATAGTTAGAATATTGAACAACGTGTACCCACTAGGCAAACCCTATAAAACAAAGAAACGTATAGAACTTCATGCACCGCATGCAGTTTTCTGGATATGATCAGAAAGATAGGGTTCATGTATACTGGGGTGCTAGAAACAAGTTACCATTATATGTAATGATACCAGTGGTACCTGCCCTAGATACAGATACAAAGTGCTTGTGACAAAGCAAACAGGGTGAACACGTGAAATTAAACCGACAAATATCAAGGACTGATGTTTGTATAGGCCAGAGCCCATGGAGAAATAGACCCTAGATTTAGGAAAACTCTGAAGGAGGCCAAACTCAGCATTAAGATTGCCGAAAAGCCAGGGAATTCCATCAGATCACAACTGTGTAGGACGTACTCCCTTGAGAATACTATATGTACCGATGATAACTGCATGGTAATTAGGATTAGCCCTTGCATTTACTGTAGAACTAGAAATGTACTCTACAGCATAAGATCCATAGAAGGTACTTGTAAAGATATGAACATGACATAGGGGTGACATCTAGGAGCATTGCGGAAAGACTAAATGATATTTGAGACAATATGACGACAAAAACGCAGTCCTCCATACTCTACCAATATGCCAAGGACCAACATGGATGCAACCTGACTCAACTTGACATCCGCATTCTATCGAAGGAACCAAAGGACGCAACACTCAAACAAATACGGAAGTACGTCTTCACAAATGAAACATCCCCAGTACCAAATAGGAAATACACGCAGTGGATAATCACACACTCATACCCACAGATTATATTTATAAACAGGTAGAATATTTAGTGGGCTGTTATGTAGATAGGTGTATCTAAGTGTGTGTGTATATATATATGTGTGTATGTGTATATGCACATGTATGTAGGTATATGGATATGAAAGGAAACAGATAGACATACATACGGATAGGTACATAGGTTATATGAACAGACAAGCACACATTCACACACAAATACACAATTGAAGACTGAAACACATGACCATATACACACACTTCACGTTACACAAAGACACATATGGGGACATACGTTCACATATATGTAGATCCCTATCCATACACACAGACACAGTACATAGTCACAAAAGCCAATACGCACACATACACACTCAGACATGCACACACAAGGAGACAGAGGTGCACACACTCATGCAAACACACACACATTAAAACACACAAACATGAACACACAAACACGTGAATATGCAGAATATATACATACAAACATACACAAATACATATGTACATACGCACACACACATACATGCATACACACACTTGCATGCATACATTCATACATGTGTATACACACACACACTGACCCACACACATGCACACAAGAAAACAAAAAGAACGTAGTTTGAATAACCAACAGAGTCAACAAAGGTTCCACGATGCAACGAAAATTTTAGAAAAATAAATAAGTAAATGAGTGGAAATTTTACCGGTGAGTGTGGTAATGCACGAAAAGAGAATGACTCTCCCCAGACACAACCGTATGTGTGTGTATGTGTGTGTGTGTTGTGTGTGCGTGTGAATGTATTTCTCCCCACTTCCACTGCCTGATATTCGATTCTGGTTTGTTTATGTCCCCATAAACTGGTTTTTCGGCCAAAAAACCGATAGAATATGTACTAAGCTTACAAAGTTCTGGAGACGATTTCTTCAACTAAAACTCTTTAAGGCGGTGCTCCAGCATGGCTGCAGTCAAATGATTGCACCAAGTAAAAGTATTATATATATATACATACACGCGCGCACAAACAAACACGTATTATATTTACATGGAACATGAAATTACAGAATACTAAAAAGAAAGTACAATATTTTTTAAACACGACAGCTGTTTCGGAAATCTCGGATTTCTCTACTAATATTAATTCGCAGATAATGTGGAGAAGAGGCACTGCTATCTCTAGCGGTCGAGCGTTTGTCATTGATGCAACCAAGGAAGATCGAAATTATGCGACAGCGTGGTTTCGGCGCTGGAGATGGCGGAAATTCATCTACCCACTATCGATATGAACAAGAGTGCAATTTGCACCAAAAGCTAATATGTGAGTTTCTCCTATGTTATCTACCGCTGCATAGTTTGTTCTAACAGAACATCCACTGTTAATCGGGGACAAATATTACATTTCAGTATTAATATTGCCTCTATCGCTAATATATATTTTTTTAAATCAAACTATACTATACATCTGCCATCACAAGAATAAACTACAGATTTCATATAATATATGGACAGTAAGTGAACGGAAGAGTGATGATTGGGAAACTAGAAGATTATTACATTTCGATTCTTTCATACTAAGCTGATATCATTACTCTATACATATTATCCATAAAAAAAAATGTATAGAGTTTAAATGTTTAAATGTGAATAGCGAATTATTACATCGTAACTACAGTGACTCGGGAATAATACTTACATCCGAGCAACTGTAGTCTGATTTGTATAATATGACAGCATGAGTCTGGATATAAAAGGAAACAATAAAGTACAAACTAGACGCTAAGTAGACTAGCGATCAATGTTTAGATAAGATCAAAGCAATAGAGAAACTTTTAAAATAACAAAAGATAAATCCAAAACAGAAATTCAGAAACTACTAAAATAAAATGGAGATAATGTCCTCGTCATGGTCAATATCCTACAGACCGTCACAGAGAGGAAATGAAACACCATTAAAGCTAACAAAGGTTCAAACACTCTGGACTAAAGGCAAAAACACATCACATTTTAACTACACAGCGTTAATGATTACCTACAATTTGTAACAAAATAAAATAATAAATCTAGTAACTACCACCATCTAAAGACTAGGCAATCAGTATTAAAGAACAGTTGGTTATTTCTGCTTGATCAGTCGTCACAAAGATATAATATATCCATAAATACAACAGTGTTTGTAGTGATATCTACTAGACAGCTAGGGAAATTGAAGTATATGATGTAAGCACACACCAAACCCATTATATAAGAATGGTATTGGTATTGTATTCTAGGACGCCATTGACCAGGGTGTTAATAATACAGAATAGCTAAGTTGAGATATAATTAAAAACTGAAATGAAAATTTGTGAGTAGTGGCAGCTATTTTCATCTCATCCCACCAAACCATCATGTAAAAATCTAATAACAGAAATCAGGAAAAGAATATAAACAGTACCTGCAATAAGAGAGCAAATTATTAATAATACTATATATTTGGTATAGTAAATGGAACATACACTAAAAGAGAAATTTCCCATCAATACTGAAAGGTCAAATTAGTTCTAAATGTTCAGAATTTATATAAAAGTTATTCCCAGCAATACATTTCACACAATTGTGCAATCAAGTCTTAATATTGATTTCAAATCTTTGCTATAATGCTAGCAATTTCCGAGGACAGCGCAAGTAGTGTACACCGACACTACTGCTTTACTGGTGCTTATTTTTATCGACTCCAAGTGGATGAACGGCAAAGTGGACCTCGGTAGAATCAACTCCTAATTTTAGAAACATATTTATAACAAGATTTAAATATATATATATATATATATATATATATATATATAACCGCAAGTATAAAGATATTCTCGTAGCAGTCATGCATTTCCGGTTTTGATCCACATGCACAATATCATGTGCCTTCTACGGAAACTTAATTAAAAGTAGGTAACTGGGGAAGCGAGGGAGGTGGGGTTCTCCACACATATTTGTGACTCCTCCCGGTTTCCTTCGAGTTACGCCGGGTAGTGTTCAGAAAGTATCGATTTCTCTGATTTAATCTTGTTTCTGCTGTTGTCTTTGCTCATATTTCTCCCCGTTTCTTTTGTCTCTATTTTACTAATCCCTCTAAACTGTACATTCATTGTTAGCTTTCCTTCTCCCACATCCAACTACTACTCCGAAAAGCGCTGTGTTCTTTGTGTGTCAGGTCTTTGTGTTGCTGAGGACATATAAAAATATGTTTCATTTTTGAGTAACTTATGTGTGTTATCTTTCATTCTTTTCTCGACGAAATTATCAAGCAAAGAAGCCGTAAGTTTGTGACTATTTTTTTCTTCACGAATAAGTTCCTTTATTGGCTCTGAATGACACAAGGGAGTGTACACTTGACAGTTTATGCTGCTCAAAATGTCGCTTCATTCAACTCCCATTGTCTTAGTGATAGATGCATAGATGCATTCAAGAGTATAGCCCGATTCCTGACTCATAATAAAATATCTGCAGAATAGGTAGTAACTCCTCGAATGCCTCAACTACCCTAAGGCTAAAAAGTAAAATATCTCTTACTTTTTCTTCGTTCTGGGAGTTGAAAGAAGTTTATTAGTTGTTCTCTCATATTTGTTGCCTTCCTTGTTTAAATTCTATCGGTGTTTTTTCTGTTAATATTCTCACAAGGGTATCCGTTTACTGATTAATTTCTTTCAGTGTTAACATGCATGTTCATAATTGGGTCTATTTGTTCAATTGTCATTATTTTATCTCATTTCTGCTCGTCTTTAAAAGCTGAATTTCTGTTTAAATGGTTTCCTTCTTTATAATTTTTCGCGCAGTATACTTTGCTGTTGCGTTTGTGGCTAACAGCACCTAACCACTACTCTAGAAGGTGTATTAACTTTATGAGATACAAAAACTGGATGAAAGTAAAACAATTATTCTCCTGCCTCAAGCAAAACGAAGTGAACAAATAAACGTTTCGAAGTCCCTTGTTAAAAAAAATATGAAACCAAAATCTATTCCATGACATTAAATGGGAAAAAATAAATATCCATGAATTGAGTTGTATATTCCACTTTTGGACACCACAACAAACAGTCCCTACCATCCAAAGAATAATATGGATTTCTTTTATTGGCCTGAAAGTCACACGACATTGATGACATTATCAGGGGCCGAAATACAACATACAATAGGTGAGTTAACATTGATCAAACGGAGGTCAACAACATTAAAGTTACGACAAATTATATCAAAAGTAAACCAAAATATTTTAACGTAGAAACTCAAAGTAGATAAAGCCATAAGCAATGGTAAGCACATCTGTCATAATCAAAGAAGCTGTGGGTTCGCGTCCCACTGGCAATCTTCGATATTTTTCATCCAATGGAATTTTTAATCCAATACTCAACGCGCTTTTTTTTCAGAGCTTTTACTTCAAGTTCCTTCGTTACAAATGATTTCCTTTATATTTGTCAACGTCTCTAAATTGTCATCTTACAATTTACTGTGTTAAGAACAGGTCTTCTACAATGGATTGCGAGAAATCGAAGAGAATGTTTGGTACAATATTTTGCATTTCTCTCATGTTTTAAGATATGGGTCCCATTCCCAAATGTAAAATTCAAATTTTTAATGCGATATTCTACATGATATTATTTATAGTTTTATCTGCATCGAGTTCTATCCTTAACAAGAATCTGTTTCATATTTCCCGAAGTTTATAAATTCTTACAAATCAAAATATTATTTCTAAAAATGTGAGAAATCCTACCCACATGTTTTCTTCTAGATTTCTGGTACATGATTAGTCCTCATATTGGAATGTTCTATAAACTAGGTGGATATGTAGATAAATCTATTTTCTATCACCCATTTCCAATATCCTTCCTTTCTGCACTTCGTAGTCCGCATCATCGACGGAGTTCTGCAGCAAGCTGTTTGTAGTTGTGCGGAAAAACATCGAGATCGTGACATTATGGACTTTAATGTTATTATTGCTGTTAATGCTAGAAGATAAGGCTCATGTAGTAGTAGTTGTAGTAGGAGGAGGAGGAGGTTGAGGATAAGGGTAAAAGGTGCAGGAAAATGAGGAGGAGGAGGAAAAGGAGGTGATATATTGGCAGCAGTGAGAGTATTGTAATGTATCTGTTGCTGGTATTGATGTTTTGCTAATAATCACCAGATTATATTTTCTTGCTTTTGTGGTGACGGAGGCGGGCATAGAGATGGTATTATTATAACATCTGTTGTTGATTTTGGTGCTGCTAATGGTATTCACATTCATACTAGACGTATTGTTGGCATCATTGTCATCAACTGTGCTGATAGAAGTTGACGTTAGTCATGGCTTCGACACTGATGTTTCAGCCATTGTTTATATTAGGAGTCAGACAAATTTAACATTTCATTGTGTTCGCGAGGCTTCTTTTCTTTTTCGGTAAAGGTTTTTCACTCCTACTTCCTCTGCATCTCTCTTGTTTCCTGGATCAACTGCAACTGTGGAACCATCCTTTCCATCACCGTTTCGAGCAATTCGCTATCTTCATAAATGATTTATAATATGGTAGAAAATATATCTACCTCAAACAAGCATTTTTATTTTCGACCCTGCCGTTCATATTCATGCCCAGTGATAACACACACACACACACACACACACACACACACACACACACACACACACACACACACACACACACACACACACACACATATATATATATACATACATACACACAAATGCGACAAAGATATTTTATTCCACACGAGTAGAAATATCGGTATAGTAGGATTTGAAAATGCACTAAGAATAGTTAGACTATTTTTTCTCAATATATTTATAGATCTAACCGGTTTCACAGTTAACATTGATTTTCAAAAAGTTCAAATAGAAATACGTGGCATATATTGCAGCTCTCTTAGTTCTGACGAGTGTTTGAAGTTTACCCTATTTTTATAGGGAGTTCCTGGCTAAACTTAGTATATGTTTTCAATAGGATTTGATTGATAGAGGATAGTCACATGACTAGTCTTAGAACTTTTTGTAGATAACCAACTACGTCCATGTGTTAGTATGAGGTGACAATGTTTGGCGTCAAAAGTTAAGGGTGACACGATTGACTGAACATGTCTAAGCAATCAATGCTCTAAAAGTTTTCTCTCAGGTTTTTAGAGAGAATCAACACATAATTAACTTTATAACTTTTTGTGCGTTTCCTGCTACATCGGTACGTTAGTGTCACGTGACAGTATATTTTGGCTCTAAAAATCCCGACACAGTAGAGTGAAATGATTAGTTATAGCCAAGACACTGCAAGTTTAATTGTCTGGTGGGTGAGTGCACAGGAGTCGTTTTCTTTGTCTATCTGTGCTTCATCTGTGGTATTCGCTGAACATAGAGTGGGAAAACCTGGAATTTTAGCGACTTATTTTTTGCACATACATCTATGAGTCTAATCAGTTGAATCTATCTAGTACTGAGGTCTCGTATTTGTTGTCGGTGAATGGTCAATCTATTTCTTACAATAAGCTTTGTTTGACCTATGTAATCTTCATTACATTGTTTACATTTGATAGCATATATTGAATTCCTTGAAGAACATGTAAAGTCATTTTTTACGGTAAAAGTTTGTCCTGATTTGAAATTCAACGCTGCATCTTTAATATGGTTGATGCAGATCCTGCAATCGGGGCGGCTGCACTTTTTGATGGTCGGTGTAGGAATTTTGGAAGGTAATTTAGCATTTGTGAGTAATTTGTTGAGGAACTTTTATTGGCATTTCCTTTTGATTATTTTGTGTATTTTGAGTACTTGATTCATTCTTAGGGCCTGTTTAAGTAGCAGGATGTTCTGGTGCATAATATTGTAAATCTCTGTGTTTCTTGGGTTGTATGTTGTAAAAAAGGGTATTGGACGTATCTGGAGCGTTTTCCGATTTTCGCATTTCTTCGATATTTATTGTCTTTTGTTGTAATATATAAATAATATTTGATATCTATCAATTATTCATTTTATCTCCATTTACTCATTTTTCCCTAAATAAAGTGAAACTTCGGTTTATTCCTTTTCCTATCTAACATTTATGAGCACTAATATTAGTACTCGTAATCACATATAGGTAATACACCAGTAATTCATTGGATACAAATATCTCTTAGACGGTGTTTATAACCTCTAATTGAACTCACCTATACACACACATACACACAGACACACAGACACACACACACACACACACACACACACACACACACACACACACACACACACATATATATATATATATATATATATATATAATATATATATATATATATATATATATATATATATAGTTTCAATTTATAGAAAAAGAAAAGACGAAGATACGAAGACAAGGGTAGGAACAACAAACAAATGTTTTAGTTTGACGGTCGGGAAAATGAAAAAGTCTTTTACATCTCGATCCTACATTCTTTGACAGAAAAGAATTACAGGAAATAAAGAGAATAAATGTATTTATCTATGTATATAAATATTATTCTTAAACAAGAATATTATTGACAGTGATTTCGAAGTTTAGGCAAGTTAAGCCATCGTTGCACTACGATGCAATGAAGTTGACTTTGGTTTTATTTAGTCTCTGTGGAATTAAAAATATTCCTTAGGTACGTGGCTTTGAGCGACGTACTGATTATGTTTTAGGTTGGGTTGTTATGGAGAAGTGTTTTGGATAAATTGTCATTGATAAAATTTGGGGTTATGTTATTATTCACATGCATGTTTTGTTCATATGCCTGACAGACTTTATAAGCAGACTTTACATTAGGTTTTCTATTTTGATGCGTAGGTAGATGATGTGTTAGTAGGAAGATTTTTAACTCATCTGAGGCTATATAAGTCCAATGTTACCGTCAATGCATCGCAGTCCGACGACGGCTTCACTGGCAAAAACTTTGAAGTCACTATGAATAATATTCTCGTCTAAGAATAATAAATTTGTATTGTACAAAATTACAGAGTAACATATATTAACGTAAAATCGTTTTTATTATACCAGGCCTGCGCACAGTTAGGCTCACCCAATTCTGTATAAATGAATATTGTATATTTGTTTACACAGAATTGAGCGCCGTGAGTTTATAATTGAAGACACTTGAGCCAGGTAGTGCAGCAACGCCAGTCAGAAATCAAGTGTATGTGAAGCGAGTTTGTTAACTATGAAGACATTCCCGAACCTACATGTATCGTATAAAAATACATCCAGACGGCTGTGGCCTTTAGCTTTATGCTTGCACAAGGTAGTATGATGTACATTTCATTTAAAACAACAGTAAAAACAATATATAGAATTTCTCCTCCCGTATGCTATGACACTAGGTGTGTAAGAGCACAATTCCTGCGATACTAGCATACTTAATAAATAATATATATCGCATCGAAGTTAGAATGGTTTGCAGTATTCGTTTGAATTCCTTGTGTCGCTAGTTCAATTTCCGCTGAGGCTGACTCTGTTTTTTATTATTTTGAAATCGATAAATAGAATATTAGTCAAATAATAAAGTCCCTCACTCTTTCGCAGATATTTTTTCTCTGGAAGTAATCGTTTGTTTTCAGACTTAATGAAAGAAGGACATTGCTAGAATTAAAAGAGTCACGACACGTTGTATGACCCGAGGTCTCAGAATACCTAACACTATGCTATTTATACAATTAACATTTATATTGCTGTTGGGTAATTAAAAGTTAAAGAGAAACAATTACATTTATTCAATATTTCATTTGAAGTCAGCTGTTCTTCTTATAACAATGAAATGCAACCGTAATTTATGAGACGATAAATATTCGGATTCTGTTAACAGCAATCAGAAGCAAAGGAATCGAAATTCAAGGATTGTCACTGAAATTAATTAAACGTCGTCATATAGCACTGGGGCTGCCATATTTAGATGTAATTAAAATAACGTCTTTGATGCATGAGTAAATACTTGACTGCAAATGCTAACATATGGCACTGGCAATGAGCAATGATTTGCAATGTTTCTCCCAGAGCGACTTAATAATTGATGGTGCATTATGTATATATGTATGTATGTATGTAGGTAGGTATGTGTGTACGTATATATGTTAGTATATATGTGAGTGTGTATGCATACACACACATGTATACATATCTGTCTATCAATACAGTGACACATACATAACAAATACATGCACATATATACGTACATGCATACATGCATACGTACATTCACACATACGCATATATATGTGTGTCTATATATATATGTGTCTATATATATATGTATATATATGTATATATATATATATATATATATATATTTATATATTATACATATACATATATTTATATATATATACATATATATTCATATATACATATATATACATATATATATATATATATATATATATATATATATATATAATATATATATATATATATATATATATATATCAAACATTCACGAGGTTTGTGTTTTGCTAGGTCGTGGGTCGGTTGCGGTTTTTAGGCGTAAGGAATATATTCTTTATACACCTGGTGTAAAAAACACGACAGTATGTCATAATGAAGCTAAACAACTTAAATAGGTCCTTCGAGGAGCGACAGGATGATGCTTCGTCATTGCCAGAACTAAAATGGCGTCACATTTTATATCGATGAAATGTATTCCTATATTTCTTCTGCTTACTCTTTTACTCTTTTACTTGTTTCAGCCATCCGGCTGAGGCCATGCTGGGGCACCGCCCTTGTTGCTACCCTCTCTAAGTCCAGTTTGCCGTGGCTGGCCACTGATCTAAGAGAGAGTTTGTAGCTGCTGCCCTTAGGTTACCTTCGTACCTTGCAGTGGGTTCATCTGGGATCCCGGAAAGCAGCTTGTCTAGATGTTTTTTGAAAATGTCCACATCCGCATCATGTAGATCTCTTAGTTTTCTTGGCAGTTTGTTGAACAGCTGAGGGCCCCTGAACCCCAGGCTATTACAGTATCTGCTCCTTACCCTGGATGTGGAAGACGGGACCTTTGGCACCACACAGTGACGTCCTGTACGGGGATTGGAACAGCTCTCAATTCCAAAATTTGGTGCTAGTCCCTCCAGGATTTTCCATATGTATATCACTGCATATCTCTCTCGTCTTCGTTCCAAGGAGTACAAATTGAGTTCCCTAAGCCTCTCCCAATAGTTCTTTTCTTTCATGGTGGAAATCCTCTTGGTGAAATGTCTTTGGATTGTCTCAAGCTCTGTGGTTAGTTTGACACTATGCGGTGACCACAGTTGGGAGCAGTAGTCCAGGCGGCTTAGGACAAATGTCCTCCATAGTGTCAACATGGTCTCGCAGTCTCTTGTCCGGAATGTCCTCAGGATCCAGCCAGTGAGTCGTCTGCACATTGTCGCCACCTTCGCGATGTGTGAAGAAAAAGATGCATCGTCACTCATGTCTATCCCCAGGTCCCGTATTGATTTCGATACTGGGATTTCGATACTTTATGTTCTGAAGTTAAATTCAACCGTGGTCAACTCTGCCTTTCGTCCTTTCCAGCTCGATAAAATATAATATCAGTCAAGTATTGGAAATAATAGCATCAACTAACTCTCGACACTCAATATTATTGGCTTTCTTTCTAAGTTATAAACCGTTAATTACCAACTTCTATCCGTACACTTAAAGCAAGTCTTGTATTAAATAATGGAGGAAAAGGTTCAACATTTCGATGCAGTTTAGAAGTTTAATTTTATATTTCTAAATAATATGACATTGGTTTAGTGATATTTTAATGGGTGATAAATTTTATCTTGCTTTAATTGGCGAGGAGTTCGAAAGAATTTTTCTTCGACCGTAGTATTTATAAAATCTATTACTCGAGTTGCATAACATGAAATCACAACATTCACCCGTGAACAGAATGTCGATTGGTTGCAGCGCTAGAGGAAGAAACAAATCATTTTCGTCGACCACAATACTTGACTGCTACCATATTTTCTTGACCCAGAAGGCCTGAGAAGCAAATTTGATCTCAGCTGGATTTGAATTCAGAAAGTGAGTAACCAGTTTTTTGTTCGACGTGCTAACAATTCTGCTGGCTCACTGCCCTCGCATAACATCTATGGTTGTTTAATTTTAAACATTTTAATGAATAAATAATATGTCTTAGAGAGAGACACTCGAATAAGCATGGTCACTTTACCCTAGCTAAAATTTAGATTATGCTAGGGAACTTGTTTGATGAAGTATAGTCACATTCTTTATGTTTGTGTAATTTCTAAGCCAGAAGTAAGCAATTCTTATACAATTATCACACCACTATTACCGTTATAATGGAAAAATTAATGAATATGCTATGACATTGGTCAAAATAAAACTACATGCTTAATTTATCTGTTAACCAACCGATTGTAATTTATGCAATATTAATCAAGAACGCAGATGCGAAGAGTTAAGAGTTCTTAATTTTCTTTAGAAGTTAATGATCCTTAGAATATTCTTCGCCGTTACTCCATAAAATATTAAAAAAAAGGAATGGACGCTTTAGACACTGTAGAAGATGTTTAGCAAATATCGTTTTCTGCACTATTATTTCTGGTCGTATCGATTTTCAGTTGAACAAAAAATAATGTTAAGCATACTTCGTCTCTTTTCCGATTCGGCAAATAAATTAGATGAAAATTAAAATGTCGAAGATTACTTTCATTATAATAGAATTGGAGAAATCGTCTTTTAATAGTCGTATAATTTCAATAATAATAATGATAATAATAATAATAATAATAATAATAATAATAATAATAATAATAATAACAATAATAATAATAATAATAATAATAATAATAATAATAATAATAATAATAATAATAATAATAATAATAAGAAGAAGAAGAAGAAGAAGAAGAAGAAGAAGAAGAGAAGAAGAAGAAGAATATTAACAATAACAATAGCAAAACAGCAACAACATCCTCAGCAGCAATATAAAACGTTAGTGTACAGATCAAGGTCAAAATGAATGGGCTACCAGAGAGACTGACATGAATTCTAATTAACCTCGTGACTATGTAAAGGGTGCGGCAAAACCCACAAAAACCTTAAATTTACCATTCTTGATAAACATTTCAAGGGCAAACGCACAACGTTCACTGGTCCAAATAATAATGATTAGTGAAACAAAAGAAAACAATAAAATCTTAGCCCCAGCAAAAAATGTCACCGCCTAACTTCACTAGTACAACATCAATGGATGAATAAATTATGGGAGGTTTTTGTGTAGGCATATTTCTGCAGTTAAGACGTTCTTGTCGCTACCACGCAGCTTCTACTACGATTCTACAGCACGACAATTTACAAAGTTCTTTTTCATATACCCTCACTCAAATTAATGAGATTTAATGGCCAGAATCTTTATGGAAACCCGTCAGAGATTTAGTTGTGTTTTAAGAAGTAAACTAAATTGTTCTCCTTATATGAACAGGCTGAATAAACTCGATTGATATTAATATTTGAAATATGTCTGAAAATAACTTTACGACTTTCCTGCGGATATATGTATGTACGCACGCACACACACACACACACACACACACACATACACACACACCTACACACACACACAAACACATACACATGCACAAACACATTCATATATTATTTGATAAGAATTTAGAAATTTCTTGAGAGCCTGAAATAATTATTCTTCAAAGGTAAAATTCGGTGTTTATAAAATATGTAAATATATGTGCATTTTCGTTTTATAATCCCCGAATTACACAGCTATATGTATATGTATGTATGTATGTATGTATGTATGTATGTATGTATGTATGTATGTATGTATGTATGTATGTATGCAAATAAAAATTGGGGTGATAACATACATATATACTGACACTGTTCGCATTTTCTTTTTGCAGAGTTTATATTCGGGACAAATTCTAATATAATCTGAATCTTAACAATATCTATACCATTTGAAATGTATTTGTAGGAAACTTATTTTTTTTTAAGTATCCACGTTTCTAAAAGTTATGTGGAAAGATATTCATAAGAACACGTCTTTAGGTTTGGTTCAACTAACACCGACCGGTTACTGTATATCATTGTGAATCATTACAGGAACTTCACATTAAAGATGTATCATTTTACTTATAGACGTAGATATACAATCACAAACACACACACGCAATCACTCGCATACACATACATAAGCTGATTTAGCCTCTTTCATACATACATATATATATATATATATATATATATATATATAATATATATATATATATATATATATATATATATATATATATATATGTATATATGTATATATATATATGTATGTATGTATGTATGTATATATGTATGTATGTATGTATGTATGTATGTATGTATGTATGTATGTATGTATGTATATATGTATGTATGTATGTAAATATGTATTATAAAGTGCATATCTGTATACCCAGACAATAATGCGGCCAAATTTGACGACAGAATAAATAGCACTGGCAATGACTTATTTGACCGACCACAAGGGTTATAACACTTTGATTTTTGGGGTAGTAAACAATTCCATTCATGAAAAGTAGATGGACAATTCTATATAAGTAAGGAAAAATAACCTTACTTTTGTAAAAAAAAAAAAAACAACACTCTCAACTGAAGAAATCTGACACCAATTTTAACCCAAATATTCTAGGGGGCGTGGGTTCATAATGCCTGCTCAAGTTTTTACGAAATTTGGTGTGCTGATGTAATGCAATGCAGAAACAGTATATCCGAATTTTCAGCTTTCACCTTTAAGTAGAGTTTTTAATTTGTTACCACTTAGGCCCTACTTCAGGAAATATATTTTTCCTGTCCTTTTTATTTCTTTGACGCTAAAAACTCTGACTATATTAACTGTTTTTCAGAATAGTAGGCTTCTCCATCTACATTATCGAAAATAATGTCTCATAAGAGAAGTGCATGTGTCACTGAAAGAAACAAAAACATCTGGACGACGAATCTCGTGCAATTTCAAGACTTACGCAGGAAAAGAAAACATGTTCCTCTAGAAGAGCATTCTTTGGAAAACAGCTGCAGGGTACCAATGATACTTCATATCTGTAGTTGCTACCTGTTCCTTGGAGATACCATTAGAGGAAGGAAAGAAAGAACTAAGGAAATTTCGAAAGAAGTACCTTCTTTTATGGCAAAAGAAATTAAAATTCCCATATTTATCACTTCAAAATGTGCAAGGAAGAGTAGAAAAGTGCTTAATACCTATGATAAATGTGTAAAAAGAGGAAAATACGATTCATTGAAAGGAATTTTTGACATTACAAAAGAAAACGGTGAATGGCTATGCAGTGAGGATAGAAGGTTATATTATCTTGAAATTGAAAGCAAGGGACAGTTTGGGTATGGAACTGGAAAGGCAGCCATCCATCCAAAAGAAGGAAAGTGTCCTTAATGCCAACTCCGACCAGAGCAACTCCAGTGTCATCGTCAACGTCTAAGGCAGAGACTGAAAGTGAATATGAAGAGTCCGAAAACCAAATGAAGAATCCACACTAACAAGGAGGAGGTATGGCAAACTGGAACTGCAGCCCAGTTAGTAATATCTTCCAAGTTATCAACCGCAAAAGCAGCAACAGTTTGTCAACAATTATCACAAGATGGAATCAATATTGAAATTCCTTCACCATCTAGTATTTACAGACCGACTATCAAAGAAGCTATTAAACTAAAAAAGAAAATGAAGAAAACACTACATTTAGAAAACTGGTCATTGCAGTTTGATGGTAAACGTATTGATGACCAAGATTACCAAGTGCTAGTTTTAAAGAATGAACAAAGAGAATTTAAGTTAGAAGCACTCCAATTACCAAACGGAAAAGTCGATACTGTTGTGAAAGAAATAACAGCTGCTTTAGATGAATACAATTTATGGAACGGTGTAAAGATGATTGCCACTGATGCAACGAGTGTGAACATTGGGAAAATAAATAGCATTATCATTCAGTTGAAGAGACTGTTTACCCAAAAAGGTTTGAAAGAACCGCAATTTATTTGTTGTCAGCATCATATCCTTGATAGAGTTCTTCGTGTTGTAATGGATAACAAACTTGGAGAAAAAGTAGTCATCTCACAGTATTGAATATACATTTATCCCAGAGCTTCTAAATATTTACGAGAAACTCCAGGGTAATTTCAACAATGGTGAAGAAAAGATTATTGAATCAGCAGGATGGCAATATGACATGAAATCTCTCTTTCATTTGACCAAAGTTTTTCGTTTCTTGGAAGAAACCGGAAAAATTCCTACTGTAAAGTTTCAAAAATACCCTAATTAAGTAATGCACGATGGAATTCTCGAGCAATACTAGTTCTGTTGGCATTTATTTTTCTACCAAAGAAAGGAGTTTTGCTTCTCAATGTTTGTCGATTCATCTCTTACAGCTGGGCAGATTTTTGGTTTACTGACAAAATGTTGAATGCACATGATTATCAGAAGTTATGTGGTAGCCTGCAAGTTCATAAAAAAGCATTGCAGAGGAAAACCATAAAAACTGGAAATTCCCAGAACAAATCAGAGTGCAGAACGGCAATCAAATGCCTTCAAGTTCTTTATGAAGAAAAGGAGAAAATTCAGCTTCGATTTATTTTATCTAGCATAACATATTAATTCTTTATTATGTTTAAAAGTTTGCTAACATTCAGCAGCCTTTTTCTTAAAAGTTATTTAAAGTTGGAATTAAACATATAAAGTTAATTTTTTGGTTTTGTTTTTAATTTTGTATGTTAACGAATGCTTGTAGTGAGCTCTATCTTAAAATAGACTAGTTTTAAACCTTTGCATAGAACAATTTCATTTCAGTAACCTTACAAATGTATAGATACACTTTTATTTTACATCTCCCTTGCATTTACTGAAATTGAATTTAGTGCCACCTAGTGACTAGAGTTAAAACCAGATCCACAACTCCGAAACCACTTCAACTAGAAAGTTGAAATTTCAAATATACTATTTCTGCATTGCATTGAGTCAGCACACCAAGTTTGGCAAAACCTTGAACAGCCGTTATGAGTCCAGATAGAATTCCGCGTGATTTGGGTCAAAAGTGGTGATCATTTATTAAGTAGGGAGTGATGTTTTTCTAATAAACAAAAATAAATGTTAATTTCATGACTTTTATCAAATAATTCATCGAATTATAATATTAGATTGTGCAAAAGTCATAACTATACTGACCACTTCCAGGAGGTGATCTAATATCGCCGCAAAGCAATGACTAAAACACAAAAAAGAATGAAGAATACAAATTTGAAACAAGATCTGAAACGGAAATGAAATGAAATTTGATATACACGTATGGTAAATTGAAAATATTACGCTCACACACGCATACACATATATATACACAAACACGCACACATACACCCACCCACCCATACACGCACACACACGCACACACACACACACACACACACACACATATATATATATATATATTATATATATATATACTCTAGGTATGGTAGATGAGTTCAGTAAAAATTTAGATTCAGATGAATATGGTACTTAAGTTGAGGCATCAGAATTTAGTACGGTATTATCCATACAATTTCAATATAAGGTGATTAAAATCAAAATAAGCAGCAAGGATATCCAGAGGTCATGCAGTACGATCGTTTCATGCAACTCCATTTATTTGAACAATGCAATCATTTCATTACATCAATTTAAGTTGGGAGTGATGTCTTTTCTAATAAACCGAAATAAAAGTTCTTTCAACTATGATGTTGTAGGTACAACATGTTCTTTGTCTACCACCTTAACATTTTAAATTGGTGTAATGAAATGATTGCATTGTTTAATTAAAATGGAGTGGCATGAAACGATCGTACTGTATTACCTCTGGATATCCTTGTTGCTTATTTTGATTATATATATATATATATATATATATATATATATATCTATATATATATATATATATAATATATATATATATATATATACATATATACTTATTATATATTGATCATTCATTTTTATACTTTTTGACATCTAGTTATATGTAAACATATATTATTTGTTATTTATGTTTTGAGTTATGTCTATCACTGTTTGGATTATAATAGTGGTTTTATCTCCAATTTATATTTTATATATATGTATATATGTATGTATGTATGTATGTATGTATGTATGTATGTATGTATGTATGTTAGTATGTATTTATGTATGTATGCATGTATAAGGAAAAATGCTAGTTCTAAAATCTCTTTCAAAGATCAACGCAGTAGTTGTACTGACAAGTAATATTTGTAGCCACTTCAACATGGCTGTCCGTTCGAACGGTCTCTACTGCGATTTTTTAACCCCAAAAAGGACATCTCTAGCTGGTTAACGATGCAGAGCTGCATCCGATAAATTGCGAGCAGCGGAGTGAGTCCCTACCACCGTCTAGCTACGGGACCAGTAGACTAGACCTAGTTTCGGGATATATCTTTCACCCTTCGTTACTGGGTACCTCGTCTGCTACAGATTCTTTCTTTATTACAGGCACAAGGCGGGAATATAAAACATATGAAGGATGATTGTGAAATGAGTAATTTACAATGCAAATGAGACGGCCATCTCGCTCCTGCTGCAAGAGGAAACCGTACATTCCTTTTCCTTAAACTTTTACACAACATCTAGCCTCCTCCGAGGCGAAAGCGCGACTTCCCTTTTCGCTTTTGCCTTACAATTGTTCATATAGTATTTACTTCTTATTTTTTCCTTTTTTAAACTAAAGTCAACGAAATGTATATTACAATATTTTAAAGACATTTTGGCAACCTGTTCAATTTCTTTGCTGGTACTTCCTCTGGTAAATTTCCTCTATTTCTCCTCTTGGATTGGGTTTCTTCTTCCATTCCTTTACTTTTATTCAATTCCACTGTCATCGGTGACTTTCTACTCTCTCTTTTCCTGTGTTTTACCTCCGCAAAATCACCATCTTGTTCTGTTTTCTATTTCTGCTTTCTTTCTATCACTATATCTTCCTGAACACTCTCTCCTACAATTTTCAGTACTGTTCTAGGGCATTTCCTTCTCAGGTGCCCTCTTTCACCGCATTCGTAACATTTTGGGTATCTCCCCTCCAACATTATTTTCAGTTTTTCACCGTTTGATAATTCCAAAGTTTCCGCCATTTCATCATAGGCTTACTGCGCAGATAATTTTGATACCATAACCCCAACAATTCAATTGTTGTGTTCTGCTTACTATGCCAATCCTCAGGTTTTCTCCATTCTTCCTCAGCTCTGAATTAAAAGTTGCAGCTATTATCCATTCTGTGTCTGTCGACGGTGAGATTCTTCACGCCCTGACCCTGACGATTCTTTGCCCCAACAGTCTGGTATCAACGTCCATTTCTCCCCATGCAACATCGTGTTACCAGATTTTTTCGCCTCCTCTTCTGAAGGAAAAGTTACTACTATAGTTCCATATCTTCTTCCTCTTGTAAGAAAACGTTATCTTCTCTTCCATGTTCACCACCAATATTTCCTCTATCTCTTCCTGCGGCGCGTGTTCCATTCTCCCATTTTCATTCGAAAATGTTCTGAATATTACCGTCTGGCTTTCTATATTTCTTTTTTCCTCCTCTGGCAGGGCCATTTTTATGTCTGACTCTTCCTTCTTTATCATATCACAATACTTGGTTATTTTCTCTTCATTACACTCCAACATCTCCGGCTTTAGCACACGTGGGTCTATAGTATCTCGACCTCCAGTAGCTTCTGCGTAACTCTTCCTTTTTCAATAATTCACTACCACCCAACGATGGTGGCCTCGCAAAAGAAATCCCGCTCAGTATTCTTCAAAAACAACAAAAACCGAGCCTGGTGGAGATGACTGTAGCTCGCCTTGGCCCGCAACATATATATTTCAGGCGAACACACAGTCACTGATTTTGCAACAAGCAAAAATGCTAGTTCTAAAATCCCTCTAAGAGATCAACACAGCAGTTCTACTGACAAGTAAGATTCCTAGCCACTTCAACACGCTCGCAATTTATCAGATGCAGCTCTGCATCGTTAACTCTTGGGGTTAAAAAATCGCAGTAGACTCCGTTCGAACAGACAGCCATATTGAATTGGCTACGAATATTATATATATATTATATATATATATATATATATATATACACACACACACACATATATATACGTATATATATATATATATACATATATATATGGCATGTATGTATGTATGTACGCATGAATATATGCATGTATAAATGTATGTGTTTGTATGTATGCATGTATGCACATATGTATGTATGTATGAGTGTATGTATGTACGTATGTATGTATGTATGTATGTATGTATGTATGTATGTATGTATGTAAATATATGATTAAATTTAAATTTCGTTTTAAACAACGCTTTTGAAATGACAAAGAAATTTAGACATGAAGACCATTTTCATTTATATTCCGCCTGTCTTCTTTAGCCACTTATATCTATCTTGGAATATTTTCCTCCATTGATTTCATATATTTGTAGTCTGATTCTTTGTTTTCTGTTATATTTCCTTTACAATCACGTGGTTTCTCTCTACTGGAATTTCTATAATTCTATGGGGTATTATTTTCATTGGAGATTCTTTCTGGTGGGATTTTTTATATTCGTTTAAGTTGTTCAGTCATTAAACTGCGACCATGCTGCAGCACCACTTCAACGGATTTAGTCGAATGAGGTTTTTATTTTATATTTTGTAATCCGACACTTTTTCTACTGGTTATATGAAGAACCGCTATGTGACAGGCACAAACCATAATCGATTATGAAATGTACCGGGGGCAGTATTTATATGCATATATGTGTGTGTGTGAATGGGTGTGTGCGTGTGCGTTAGTGACTTTAGATTTGTCCCCGGTACATTTCATAATCGATTATGGTTTGTGCCTGTCACTGTAGTTGCAGCTACCCAGTAATATATTGCAGCTAAAATATTTATTTCGTCACTTTTCAAGCAGATAAGACAACGGTTTGACAGTTTGAAGCAGATAACCCTTAAATTAGAGAAAGCCCATAAGGGACAAGACGGAAAGAAAAACACATGGAATGTATCTAGCGTTACAACAAACAATGATGTATAAAACGTAAATAAATCATTACGCAACATTGATTCAGATGTCGACGAGTAGGAATCCACAAAAAAGAATTGTGTGTAGTTCGTTTTATTTTTATTGTGGATGGATTTAAACTAGCATATCACCAACTAGCATATCCATAGCAACAGGTTTGACGATCTCCTAATTTTATTATTAATGTTCCTTAAAAACGTTTGGCTTGCTAAACCTAACTCAGTCGGGTTAATTAGTCTTACTTTGGTCTATTATGCAAATCAGGTTTATGATTCCTCAGTGAAATGAATATCTCCCACTTGGCTAGCTACCATGTTAATAGAGTTGTAATTATTTATATCATATTTTTTATATTTATTCATAATGCTATTATTTAATGATGTATTATGCATATCTTTATCTACCTCTTATAGATTGCTAGTTTTGTCCGAGAATATAAACTTATATGAGTTTTTAAATAGTCATATATCTTTAGATTGAAAATGATTACAGCAAGGGTACTTACTAAACTTAATCGTGGAAATAAGGTTCAGTAATTTGGTCTCGAGAGAAACAAGGTCTTTGACATGTGAAGGAAATATGTGTGATTTAATATGAAGGCGACAGATTGGCAGAATCTTTAGCATGCTGTACAAAATGCTTAGTTATTTCAACACGTTCTGAGTTCAAATGCTGCTGAGGTCGACTTTACGTTTCACTCATTTTGAGTTCGATGAATTAACAACCACTTGAACTTTGAGGTCGATATATTGTACAAGCGCAGGCCCGTAGAAATTGCTAGCTTTGTGCCAAAATTTGAAATCATTAATATCATTATTAATGTAGTAGTAGTAGTAGCAGTAGTAGTAGAAGTAGCAGCAGCAGCAGCAGCAGTGTAGTAGTAGTAGTAGTAGTAGTAGTAGTAGTAGTAGTAGTAGGCAGATTGTGGTGAGATAAGATGTGAATAAAGAATTGACTTGAATATCATATTCCCGTATGTTTCCCCTTTCAAACTGGTCACAGGAAATCGTCTGAATGCAAAGTCATGTGATGGGCTGTTTTTATTTTACGTGGATTTGTGCTTGTGTATGTATATGTGCATATATATACTTGAACATGTATATATTTGTGTGTGTGTGCGCGCGCACGTATTTGTGTGTGTGTGTGTGTGTATGTGTGTTTTGTGCGTGATGGTACAATGCGATAGCATTGGTAAAAGATCAATATTTTCAGACATGTCTGTGGAAGGAGAAAATCTTGTAAATGAATAAAAGACTACGACCAGTGGGACCTCGTTATTCGGAACATTCTGAGAGACAGTGTTATGAAGATGATCGATATTTTTATGGAGGTAATCAGATGTAAAGAATTATCTTATTGCAAGTGAAATCACGACAATATCGGAGACTCTCTAGGTTTATTATAGTTCAAATCATTCCCTACCCACCTTGATTCAGCGCTTGGATATGTGGCACTTGACATGGGAATAATATTTTATTAACGTCATGACATGGATCTTTTGTTACATATTTCTTCTATTTCTTCATTTATTTACAATTCTCTGCGAAAGATTAGAAATATCTAAAGCGGTTGAATTATTTATAAAAGACAAGGAAGCATAAAATTTATTGAAATATAGAATAATAAAATAAATGATAACGTATATTCCCATTATTTCATTTCAATTTTCCTCTATATGAGAAAATTTATTTTTAACTTTTTATTTCCTCTTAATATTATCTATTCATTTATTCATTTTCGTATTGCTGATATCTATAATTGAAAATGGAAGTAGAAAAACCAATTCTTATGAGAATAATTTAGAGGAAAACAGTATTATTTTTACTGAACATACACATGGAAATCCCATTCTTGTTAATTAGCAACAATGTTATATTATTGATAGAGCCAGGCTTGGATGGATCGGACAATACTGGAATAAACTGCTATGCCGATTACGGGGATGTTTCCAAAATGCGTGACATGAATCTAAACTTTGAATTTTTCTCTCCAAGCACCTTAATGATGCAGCGTGTTTTCCTTGTTAATATGAAGCTCTCTGGGGTCTTAAACACTCTCTCTCTCTCCCTCACACACAGACACACACACACAATAAACACATACACTCACTCCCTCTCTCTCTCTACCTTTCTCTCCCTCTTGCTTTCCGTCTCTCTCTCTTCATTTCTCCTTCTCTTCTTCTCTCTCATTTCTCTCTCTCCCTTTATCTTTGTTCCTCTCCCTCTTCCCTATTCATTTCTCTCTCCCTCACTTTCCCCCTCTCCCTCTCACCCATTAATTTCTCTCTCACTCTCTTTCCCCCCTCTCCCTCGCCTCTATTCATTTCTCTTTCCCCCTCTCCTTCTTTCTCTATTACTCTTTATTTCTCTCTCTCCCTCGAACTCTATCCCTTCATTTCTCTTTCTCCCCCTTTCTCTCTTTCTTTTTCTCCTTCTCGCATAACCTCTTACATTATATCTCTCCCGCCAAGAAAAGGAAGAGCGTTGAGTTAAGGGAAAACATTTTTTTCTGATTTAAAATGTTAAAAAAATAACCACGGAAAGAAATCAAATGATTTGGCAGAAGTAGACGGACCGATGTACTGGATTGCCTGGGCAAAAAGAAAATTGCCCTCAAATAGATACACGCCATTTAATAGCATCACCTCCCTTTGAGTGACTTCACGAGGGTGAATTTATTGAATGCACTACCTCATTTCTGTCTTTATGCCTCTCTATAGATATTTTGACCAACAAATATCCAGTCTGGGTATCAGTCACGCACATCTCACACCCTTTGAGTGGAGACTGTTCGGAAACTTCATAGAATCACCCTGTTTTTCTCAGAGACTAATCTTTGTTATCATTAATTCGTTGCCACTGAATGGATCCACGCGAATAAATTGATGGTTTAAAGCACGATGCCGAAAACTGGAGCTACAGAAAAACGTTGCATTTATTAACATCAATCTAAAACTGTTACTTTCATTCTTAGCGGTAAACTATACCATGAAGGCGGGAAGCTTGCAGAATCATTAGCACGTCGGACATAATGCTGAACAGTATTTCCTCTGGATATTTACATTCTGAGTTCAAATCACGCTGTGGTCAGCTTTGACTTTCGTCTCATCGGGGTCGATGTATTCAACTTACCTACTCTTAAAATTTCTATCCTTGAACCATGTAAGAGACCAGCTTCTCGTTCGAGAGAATGTTGTGATCTCAGTCACTTATACGCCCAGGATCAGAATAACCGGTCTTACGAAAAGACTTGTGAAAAGTATAAAAACCATATCATGGTGTAGTAGTTACATTCAGTTTAGTGAATTGTGGAAGGAAACATAATTTTAGTGTGGACACAGGTATTTATGACAAATGTGTTTCTTGTGTAGAACATTGCCAATACTGTTTTATGTCCCTTCCAATATAATATTCAAACCATTAGCATAGATTTGAGTTTTAAACCTGATATTAATGAATTTTCATACTTTATTTAAATTCAGTGGTTATAAAATAAGTGAAACAACGGAATCGCTGCTTGCAGGTATTTCGGTAGATTTCTTTATCTCTGTCGTTCAACTCTAAGTTCTCTTTGCGCTTGTGTAAGATGAATAAATTTAAACCAAGAAATATAATTGGTATAAGAGACTATACACCTTTCTCTAAATATTTAGACACCTGTCAATGTTTAAAACGATCATTAGGAGTGATTTACGTCAAAGGAAAGATTTTTTATAGAGATTAAATGGTATGGAATAAAAGAACGAGACCAGTGGGACTATGTTACAAAGAATATAGACAATACTAAAGTAACTGACAGATATTTTTATGGAGGTAATTAAAGGTAACGTATATTCTTATATCAAATGAAATCGCAAAACTATCACCAATTATCTAGGTATATTGTGGTTCGAACTACTTATATCATTGCTACAAAATGTCGTACTTACCGTGAGAATAGAATATATAATGATGCAAACATAAATAAACGGGGAAATGTGAAGAGAGACAGAGGGGGAGAGAGAGAAAGCGACAGAGACAATGACAGACAGAAAAAGTAAGTCAATTAAAGTGGCCATTAATTGATGCATCTGTACTTGAAGTGGAATTTGAATTATGACACCTGGATTACTAGAAATTTTAAAAGGACAACGCCATATATAAAAGGAAATGACAGTAATATAAATAATAAGAATAAAATGGCAAAAATAATGACAACAGCAACAGCAATAATGATGATAATAATTTCTAAGGTAAGCTTAAAGCTATTCATTTTGATGAAGAGAATAGTGAATGATTTTATCGACCAAGGCGTGGTTTTAGAACCAAACTGCAAAGAAATGTATTTACGTACCGCACGAAATTTTGTTCACAATTATACTTATTTTGCAATTTACCGAACAAATACGATATTGGTGATGATAAATAGGAGGGAGGAGGCGTATTTCTTTATTGTGATCACGCGACATATATGCAGTGCCCCAAAACTCAATCCACCTAGACATTAAGGCTTCTTTTAATTGTTTATGTCATTAGACCGTGGCCATGCTGCAGCACTGCCTTGGAGAATTTTTAGTCGGATGAATCGACCCCAATACTTTTTACTTTTAAAGTTGGTGCAAGTGGAAAAATGTCGGGGAGAGCGTAACAGCAGGTGTTTCTCAGAGGCGTAAACTCCTTTAGGCACGTGTTTCGGCCCTTAACTCCTGACACATCCGAGTCATGACTCCCGGATGCCCACCTGCTCTCCGTTTTAGTACGCCTTAGGTGGGATTGGTTACTCTGGTTTCTAGCACTACTGTGACGTGTGCTGCGGCCCTGAGGAGGGTTACGTTCCTGTTTCCAGCTGAGTACACTGGCTGAGTACACTGGTGAGCGCTCAGACGACCCAAGTGTGAGGTTCTTTTTTTTCTCACCGTCCCAGCGGGATTCGACCCCGGATCGCCGGCTCCAGAGGCGCAGGCCTACACGACTACCCCAATGTGGCACTCTTTTGAATTGGGGCAAATTAAATCCTATGACGTTGACCTTTGTTCCTTCTAGACCAGATCCAACTTGAGGCTTTCTCCGCCGCTTCTCCCATGGCGCTCAAGATTCTAGTTCTATTTCTTCCAAAGATATACAGCTGTTTCATGAGGCTGTAGGCAGATGAGCATATACATCCCCTCTGCCAACCTCGAATGCAGGGACTTAGGTTTTGAATCTAGCGTCCGTCAGGTCTCTGGCCAAGTCGGTGTACTTTTCTGTCTTGTAAACATGGGCATCTTCACTCCTGGTTTCGTAGTGCACAGTGAATTCAATCAGGCCTTTGGCATTCTGGGAGTAGAGCACTATGTCGGGTCTCGAACCTCTTTTCTTGATGTAGTTGTTCCACTCTGGGAGCTCTGCAGCGCACTCCCGATCATCTGCTTCACTGAGCAGGCCTTTCCGCAGGATCTGCGTGGAATTTTTGTAGTAGGCCAAGTTTTCTTGCTTCCTGCCGCATGAAACCATATCTCAGGTTCTGTGCGTCGTCCTTTGCTCTTGGTCGTATTGAATTCGACCACTTCGGCAATCTCTTTCAGGACTTGGTTGTGGCTCCAAGTATATCTCCCTTGAGTGAGGGCTGCTTTGCAAGAGCTGAGATCGTGCTCCACTGTATGTCTTCGGTTGCAGAGCGGAGAGGAGGGGTTCTCAGATTTCCCCCATTTTATCAGGGTGGAATTTGAGGGTAGGTCATACACTGATCTGGAGAATGAAGCTGATCCAGAGTGGAGCCATGTGCTACAGGTCGTTGCAGGTCAGGCCTCTTTGGAGAGCACTTTTCCATGTTGTCCATTGTGCCTACTGACTTTGTTGCACTGCCTTCTGGAGCCTTCCTTTCTCTTCCTCTTCCCTGATCTCTTGGATTACCAAGTCTCTCTTTGCTTTTCCTTTAGTTTTGGACCACAATTCCATTTTAGAGGATCCTAGTCCTTGTCTGTTGGCTTGAGTTCGCCCAGTGATCTCTCTCATCCTTAGGCTCTCCTTAGCTACCTCTACAGCTTCCTTCACCTTCCACGTCCTGCCTGTTTTCAGCTCTGGTTGGACAGCTCTCACAATCAGGTCCGTTGAATCTTCAAGCATGCTGAGGAGTCTGGCTTACCCTGCCTTATACCCTTGCAGGATGGATTTCAAAGGAAGTTTCAGCTTTGCCTGGCGGCAATAGAGTGTGACGTCTGTGAGACTGGGTGGGACGCCAAGCCATTTCCTTGTATACTTGTTGATTTTTGCTTCCATGGTTTCCATTGTGCCCGAGCAAATGTCAACAGTGGCCAGAGGAGTTTAGGAATGAGCAGGTACTGCAGGCACCAGGCCTTGTATTTGTCAGGAAAGCTGCATGAACCTGTGGTCTCGGGGCGTTCCTTAGTTATTTTAATGGACTCTTTCCCTCGGTGTGTGTATTTCAGGGAGGCGTCATACTATCATTCCAGGATTTTGACTGGTTCCTCGGAAACTGTTGGGATGACTTGGTCCGCAACGCTGAAGGTCACTGACTCATCCATTTTTCTCTTGCGCAGGGATAGGTTTCTGGACTTCTTTGGTTTGAACATCGCTTTTTTTCTTGAACCGCTAGGTTACGGAGATGTAGATACACCAACACCTGCTGGCAAATGATGGTGGGGTACACACACACACACACTCACACACACATATATATATATTTATATATATTTAAAAGTCTGTGAAAATTACGTGATACTATTTTACTAAGTAAATAGATTTTTTTTAACAAAATTATTTGTTTTTATGTCATAAATACTTTATCAGAACGTTACCAATCTTTGTGGAATAAGTTTCGAATATCTTTTGAAAAACATGTGTTCTTGTATAAAGTATCAAAGAGGAAGGTGGTTTATTTTCGGACTTATGATTTTCATGAAGTATTCTGCCTTAGTCTTTCATAGTTAATCATTTTTATCTAATATTTTGTAAAAGAGGAATATGTAAATATTATTTAGCATTGTTTATCATATGAAGTGTTGACTATTTTTGGTTTAGTTTCCGATTTAGAATTCTTATAAAGTGTTTTTCTGTTGCCTTTCATAATTTATCATTTTCATCCTTTACTTTGTAAAATGGAAATATTTTGAATTTTCAATGTACACAAATATCTAATGTTCACAAGTATCTAAATTTTCCTGCCTCACCAATGTATATATATATATATATTATATATATATATATTATATATATATATATATACATATATATATATTTATATATATTTAAAAGTCTGTGAAAATTACGTGATACTATTTTACTAAGTAAATAGATTTTTTTAACAAAATTATTTGTTTTTATGTCATAAATACTTTATCAGAACGTTACCAATCTTTGTGGAATAAGTTTCGAATATCTTTTGAAAAACATGTGTTCTTGTATAAAGTATCAAAGAGGAAGGTGGTTTATTTTCGGACTTATGATTTTCATGAAGTATTCTGCCTTAGTCTTTCATAGTTAATCATTTTTATCTAATATTTTGTAAAAGAGGAATATGTAAATATTATTTAGCATTGTTTATCATATGAAGTGTTGACTATTTTTGGTTTAGTTTCCGATTTAGAATTCTTATAAAGTGTTTTTCTGTTGCCTTTCATAATTTATCATTTTCATCCTTTACTTTGTAAAATGGAAATATTTTGAATTTTCAATGTACACAAATATCTAATGTTCACAAGTATCTAAATTTTCCTGCCTCACCAATGTATATATATATATATATATATATATATATATATATATATATATATATATATATACATATATATATATTCGGCAAACTTCTTTTAGCTTCCGTGTCCCAAATCCACTCTCAATGTTTTGGTCAGCCTCAGGCTGTAGTAGAAGACAATTAGCCAAGTTGCCATGTAGTGGGACTGAACTTGTAAACATGTGGTCGCGAAGTACACTGCTTACAACCTAACCACGCTTTGTCCCCCAGTACCGCTTCACAAAGGTGTTAATTACTTATACTATTCGACAAAATTGAATAGCAT
>NC_043001.1:71155789-71190789 GCF_006345805.1 Octopus sinensis
AGGAGATCATCCAGACGAGTAACAGGAGATTCCGAAGTCGTCTAGAGTCAGTGGTCTAGAGTCAGTGGTTGAAGCAAATGGTGATATAATTGAATAAATTTACAAGATATTTTTATGTAATTTTGGAAAATACATCTGTTAAAATGAGATGTCAGTGGTATTTTCATTTTCGCGTAATATAGACGACAATTCATTCACCACACCCTGTATGCGTGTATATATCACCGTCACTGTAACCGACCAGGCTATCAGATGTTGCCACACATCGCTGGTCACAATGCGCTTCGCATTGTTTTAGCCTTCAAATGACGCCACCCCGCTGGCTAAGAGGGCATGCCAACAGAAGAAAGAGTGAGAGAAAGTTGTGGCGAAAGAGTACAGCAAGGATCGCAACCACTCCTTGCCGGAGCCTCGTGGAGCTTTAGGTGTTTTCGCTCAATAAACACTCACAACGCCCGGTCTGGGAATCGAAACCACGATCCTACGACCGCGAGTCCGCTGCCCTAACCACTGGGCCATTGCGCCTCCACATGTGTAGATATATATATATATATATAGATAGATAGATAGATAGATAGATAGATAGATAGATAGATAGATACATACATACATACATACATACATACATACATACATACATAGATTGATAGATAGATAGATAGATAGATAGATAGATAGATAGATAGATAGACAGACAGCTAGCTAGATAGATACGGATGGAATGCATGCTTTAGAGTTGCCATCAAAATTCGCTGCGTATAAAAGAGACAGAAAAAATTGTCTTTTTGTATGTGCATGTGCGTATGTGTTTATATATATATATATATAGAGAGAGAGAGGGGGGAGTAAGACAAGCAGACAGACACGACCGCTCACACTTACACATATAAAATTTTATCTTTTCTACGTTTCACTTATGGGAGTGTGGCAAGATGGAACAACGACATAGGTTTCAATCGAAATTATCCATCCCAGTACTTACTTCTAAGTTTTTATAATATTGTCCTTTGTTACCTGCACTCTACTGAAACTGTAACGTTTCACCTCTGACCCCGATGCAATAGTGACATATTACTATCATTACACTTACTTTTATTTTATTTCTATTCTTATGTTTACTCATTTAACCCTATCTGATTTTTATTCTCCCATTTCTTCCCTCTCTCTTTATCTCTTTCTCGCTCCTCTCTCACCCATATACACTCACTCACACAACCCATTTATGATATCTCTATCATTACGCTTACTTTTATTTTATATTTTACTTATTTTTTTACCCATTTTTACCTTTTTACCCCTATCTTATTTTATTATTTCCTTCTCCCTCTCTCTCCTCTCTAACCACACACAAGACCCATTTCTACTATCTTACTACTTCGCTCTATATGCACGTTTACAATATTAATAAATTACTCAAAATACAACCACCTGGATTTAAACTAAGGAAGTTCGTTGAAGTACCGACCAACATCCATATCTTCTGGAAGTCAATGATTTGTGAACATTATTCTAACTACCTTTACTTTTTATTCTTCTATTTACACCATTATTCTTCTATTCTATTCATTATAAACTGTAGATTTTATTCCTTGTAAACTGTAAATAATCACTATTTAAAATATCCATACCCTGTGTCTGATGACGGAATGGCCGGTGCTTGGACGCACTAACCTATCACTTGGGTTATCCCAGAAACGGCTGTAAGTATACATATATATATATGACTGAAGATTGAAGGCTTCGAATGTCCCGTCCGTCTTTTTTGTATTTTGTATCGTCTTCTAAATGTTTTACGTTCTTGTCCCAGTTTGTATTTTTCTACATATAGTATATATAGCGTCATCCGTACCCTCTTTGGCCTTATGTAAGTACATATTCCTTTAAATTTGGTACGACTCTATAACACTGTCTCTCTCTCCTACATTTCTTTGCCTTTCACACTTTGCACTCTATTTTGATCTGTCTCTTTCTCTTTCTCTCTCTCTCTCTCTCTCTCTCTCTCTCTCTCTACTTCTCCTCCTCCTTTTCTCTTTTCTTGCCTCTGATTCTATGGTCTACTCTTCCCACACTCTCTCACATTTCTCTGTCTTTCTCACTTTGCACTCACTGATTCTGTCGCCAAGCCAATCCTTGGCACGCTCTCTTTCTTCTCCCCCCTTTAATTCCTTCTTTCTCTCCCCCCCCCCTTTGTTGCCTTCGTCACTCTTTTTCTCTCTCTCTTTGATTCCTTTGCCCCATTTTTTTTCTCTCCCTTCTCCTCTCACGTGACCGCTGGTCAACCAGCCTTTCAGCTTCTAACCAGCGCCATGAGAGGATCGTTGTCTTCGTCTGCCGAAAAAGGCATTTTTTTCCAAATACGCCAGCTAAACTAATTTGTACTGTCTATTAGTCGTAAGACATCCGCTGTTTTTGTCCTGTTTTTACTATTATTTTTTTTGTATTTTATATTCGTGTGGCATCGTCTGTTTTTCTGTCCCTG
Organism: Octopus sinensis; assembly: GCF_006345805.1. NCBI lineage: Eukaryota > Metazoa > Mollusca > Cephalopoda > Octopoda > Octopodidae > Octopus > Octopus sinensis. The sequence goes on from NC_043001.1 coordinate 71,158,269, forward strand.
TTTCGTATACATTCGATCCTTCTTCCAAGACATCTAATGCTCGTAGCTTAGTTTTTCCTTGGGGCTGGCCGGATCGGAGCGATCTCAAGATTAATCAGCCGAAATTGCGAGGATTATCCGGTTCTTGACTGAATTTTTGAAGGCTTCGAATGTCCCGTCCGTGTTTTTTGTATCGTCTTCTAATGTTTTACGTTCTTGTCCCAGTTTGTATTTTTCTACATATAATATATATGCATATATATATATATATATATATATATATATATATATATATATATATATAATATATATATATATATATATATGCATATATATATATACTCGCACACACACTCAGATATAGTGACCTGTGAATGAACTGTCGTCTAAGTTACGCAGTGAAAATATCACTGACATCTCATTTTAACAGATATATTTACCAAAATTTCATGAAAATATGTTGAAATACTAGAATAAATTTAGACTAGCGAGGTGGAGGATAGCCGATAACGTTGACCCATGTCCTCAACTGGTACTTATTTTATCGACTCCAAAATGATGCGAGGCAACGTAAATCTCCCGGAATTTCCACTAAAGACGTTGAGGCAGACGAAATGACGCTCAGCATTTCATCCGGTGCACTAAGGATTCTTCGAACGTACTGCCTTAATAATAATAATAATAATAATAATAATAATAATAATAATAATAATAATAATAATAGTAGTAGTAGTAGTAGTAGTAGTAGTAGTAGTAGTAGTGGTAGTAGTAGTAGTAGTAGTAGTAGTAGTAATGATAATAATAATTTCTTTATTAGCCACCAGGACCGAACAAAAAACAGAGAACGATACACAGACGAGGGACAGTGAGGTTAAATGTGTAAACAGCCAACAAAAACGATTAAACGATTAAAAGAGTCAACAATATGCTTCCCTAACAAAAAGGGGTTCCACCGTAAGATGACCAAAGAGACTTCACGCACTTTGGATCCTTTAACACCAACGGCTCCTCAGGAAGGCATCCTCTCCTCCTTCATTCATCCAGCCTACAAGCGCACACTTAGACTAGGCCCATTCACGTGGATCATTCTTGCCACATTTACCCACCTTTCAACGAACTTAGTGGGAAACAGTACTTCCCTCTCCAGCTTCACTTTCCATTTCAGGTGGAACTTGAAAAAGTCAATGAGGCCTTGTCCAAAGAGGACGGTACCCGTCTTCGACCTTTTCAATCGCGTCTACCGCACAACCTGTTTTGCCATAGCCGCCAGACAGAGAAAAATTGCCGTCCCTTACCAGCCAAAGGAAGAAGGCGGGGCAACATTCACAATGGACTCGGACGATGGCCGAATCCGTCCTGCACGTGACAATACTATTGGACAAAGCTCCACAAGTCAGCAATGCGCAGACACTGTACGAGAGCATTCAGAGCGGTTTCATCGCTCTGCGTGCATCTCGGACATGCCCAACTGACTAAACATTCGCGCTTGTAGAGCATATCTCTTAGCTATGCTAGTTCCAACTTGTCGACGCTCCTCTCGACACTCCCATCCCCTCCCACACGCACCCAATCCACAGCCGGTCATGTCCACTAGCAGTCCAATCAAACAATCTGTATTCGTACACACAACACGCCCGCTCCTCTATTTAACGCCGCAGTATTATCAGTAGCAAAACCAATAACCGTTAATCTGCCATTATTTGCTACATAAATAACTCAGGGGAAACACTATTAGGACCCCTAGGCTTTATAGTAATAATATAAGTATAGGAATAATTGCGAAACTATAGCAGTGAAGAAGTAACTATTAAGATAGGTATTATAATAGAAATAGTGAAATTATAATAGTGAACAAGTAAATAAGTACCCAGATTGATAATTACCCAGAATGATTAACAAGTGACATTGTGAAACCGTTGAGTCGTCGGCGACTAAACCAGCAACCTCACTAAACTTTCTTGGTGAGGAAGGTGGATTTTATCCCTGCGGGATTAAAAACAAAACCCAGCGAAAGGCTGAGGAAACCGGAGGAGTCAATGGTCATTCCGAAAACAGGTAGAAAGTATTCCTGAGCTTTGGTTGGCAGTCTGTCTAGAAGAAGGAACACTCTGATTTAAAAACTGGGGTAGATAGGACTCCTTAATCACAGTGGTGAAAACCTGTCACTGTTCAACGGCTCCATACCTGAGATGAATGTGAATGAACCGCGTATTGGGACTTAACTCCGAAGCAATATTTGGATGAAGACACGGGACTAACTGATACTCTCCTGTCTCCTAGTGAGAATCACGATCATGATCCCTAACATACAGAAATGCGAAGGGAATAGGACAGTAAGAGCTCTGCAGTCTTGGTTGACAATCTTACTAGAGATGGTGTCTCGATAAAAATACCGGTTTGTGGCTAACCTTAAAACACATACCTCAATGCTGAGTGAAAATGTCTCATACAAATGTATCAAATAATGGTGTTAATGTGGTTGGAACTAAAGGTGAATGCTTTTCGCCCAGCAGGTGGCTTGTAGTCGAGCAGCGCAGGTCTGATCGTCCAGAGACTGCTTGTACACAAAGCCAGAGGCATAGAAGTGAGATAATGATGCAAACCGAACGGTAATTGAATGCTGGATCAGGAGTGAACCCGACAGAAGGGGATTCCGACGACTGAAAAAGCAAAACTGAATGCGATAGGACTCTTCGAAACATTTGAGCAATGTTCAGCCGACCAGGTAGGAGCAATAAGAGCGAAAAGGTGGTTAACAGACATGGAGATAGAAGAGATTAAAAAGGAAAGTAGAAGATAGAAATAATACTTCACCAACAGATAATGTTAACTGTGAGAAGAGAAAAATGAAAGGCGGCAGTGAAGACGTGGAGCAAAGTGTAAATATAAGTGCATTCTCAGCCAACGAAGCAGAAGTATTGGGAAGAGCTACATCATAAATATGCGATATATTAGAGAAGACCAGTATCAATACATTGGTCGAGACCGAAAAGATAGATTAGGTACTTGGGATATACCAGACGGGAAATATAACTGAAACTAACACGATTATTTGGGCTGCAGCTATGGTTGCTGCGGATAGATTTGGATACAAAAGAAAAGAACAAGCAGAACATCAAGAACCATACTGGCGTAGACGAATTTGTGAGAAACAAAGTTAAAAAGACATTCAGAACAAGGTAATAGGTTGCGAAGAGAGGAATTGCGGAAGGAAAATATAAGAATAATACTGCAAAGAACATATAGAATAAGAGATAAAGGTTATGATGTGATATTGGAAGAACTGAAACAAAGCATAGTAGCAATCAAAACAAATATAGATAGATAGATAGATAGATAGATAGATAGATAGATAGATAGATAGATAGATAGATAGATAGATAGATAGATAGATAGATAGATAGATACAACTCTCTTGAATATGAAATAGCTCGGCCCTATAAAATGAAGAATGCGAAGATAGTGTCAATTATTGTTAGGTCCTTAGAAATAATATCAGAAGGCACCATGGGAAACAAATGTATTGAGTGTCCAGTAGAACTGGTACAAAAGTTTTGCTTCCTTGGCACATCCAGAATAATCAAGAAAGTATTAGATAGCTGAAAAGAACAAATAGCATGATACCGTAGGCTGCAGGTAGCAAGCCCGCTACGCATGCACGACTCAAGGAGTTCCAACAAAACCTGTGATAAAAAGATAATATTATTATTATTACTATTATTATTATTGTTGTTGTTGTTGTTGTTGTTGTTATTATTATTATTATTATTATTACTAGTAGTAGTAGTAGTAGTAGTAGTAGTAGTAGTGGTAGTAGTAGTAGTAATAGTAGTAGTAGTAGTAGTAGTTGTAGTAGTAGTAGTAATAATGATAATAATAATAATAATAATAATAATAATAATAATAATAATAATAATAATATAATAATAATAATAATAATAATAATAATAATAATAATAATAATAATAATAATAATAATAATAATAATAATAATAATGATGATGATGATGATGATCACTAGGCTTCTACAACCATTATAGACAAAGCTGGATAGCATTATGTTTGCGACACTGTGTGATTTTAATGACGACTAAGAACTTCAACACATTCAGTAGTTTCATTAACTATCGATACGTCCCGATGGGTTAATTCACTCACATGTGCATTCATTTTGCTTCTGAATCAATAAAATACAGTATTCGGATCCTGCATTGCAAGATTCGCTCCAATTTGTATGAGTGAATATCTCAGAAATATTGCTATTTTCACATCAGAATGATATTTAGACAAAAGAACCAACATTTACTGATGCATATGGAATTTTTAAAAAAACTAACAAACTTATTTGCATGCAATAATCAACGCATTTTAGTAAGGAGTTATAAATGTCTATACAGATTTCAGTTAATGAAAAACAGATTCATGCATTTGATGACTTTTATTTAATAATGTTGAACGATTTAGCAATAAACGTATTAAATCTTGAGGCATACATCTCACTAGAAGTGCTTCAGGATGAAGAAAGCAGTGGATACTTTCAATATTTGGATTTTTCTATTTCATATTTGTATCATATCAGAACCATAAATTTTCACTACCATAACTACAGCTCTAACCGTGTAAATACTTGAGCATAGTTTCCATTAAATTTCATCTTTCATGGCCGAATAAATTAAATTAAATATTGCTTCCCCTGTAGCATGATTCTGTAATGTCTGGCAAATTAATAAATTTTCATCAATGCTATCATCACAAATATAGCGTACAAACAGAAGGAAAATTGCTACCTCTGTTGATTCGTCTTCTTCATGAGAGGATGTTAAGTTCACTTTAGTTCATCTTATTAGTACAGTTTCATAAATTAAATTTATGCTTCATGAATATGACTTTAAACCGAGTCATTAGAAAATACACAGGCAGAATTGTTAGAAAGTCCCATTCTGGTACAACGCCAGCTTCTTTATGTCCAGAGTTCAAATCGCCCTAATTATCAGCACTTGCCTTCCATCCGATCTCGATAAAACAAATATCAATTATAAGTTACAGTTGATATTTTGATATTATCGTCCAGTTTATTCCTTAAAATTTGACGTATTTTTATGTAAGAAACCATTAACTTTGAAGTAAATTTTATTTATAATGCATGCCACCAAATCTTTTCTACAGCCATATGTTTCTACAACTCGAATACCGATGCGACGTAAAACAAATAAAACATTTTTTTTATTTGAAACAAAATACAAAAATGTAGTTGTTCTTTGATTGAAATCACGAAATTTCCGTTGCAAAGGTTCTTCATGTGCATATTTTCACAATTGGTGTCGCTAATTTTAGCTACTTTTCTCTAAAACCTTTCCCCATTCCATTCAGTCCTCTCGATTTAGTCGTATCACCAGACCTAGTGAAAGCATAAGCAATAAACTTTCATCACATTTTCTTTTCTTATTTTTAATGTTTTCATCTTGTTTTAATAATCATTTTAAACAAAAAGCTGTTGTAAGCCTAACCCGAGTAATACATCTTACTTTACGTTATTAAGATTCTCTTAAAGGCATTTACCTTATTGATTTAGAACCATTTATCCATTTCGGATGTAGAGTGTGTTGTATTGATTTTAGAATATCATAATTGCCCAAAACATTTATCTTCAGCGTGCTTGCCTAAAAAATGTCACCGAACTATTTCATACCAACAGTGTGCACTATTTGTAGCAACCAATTCACATTTATTGTTGCCTAAGCTAGAAGTGATAGAAAATTGACGCTCAATATTAACTTGAGTTGCCAAATTTTACCACTTCAGTAGAATATATTCAGAATTAATAGTCTTACATCAGAAATAAGTAGTTATTATTCAAGCAGATGGTTCTCTGAAAATCCTACGTTGCTTTGTGTGAAGTCTATATGTGTACATGTGTATATGTTTGTTTTGTGCGTTTCCATATAAGTCTATATATCACAGCCACATTAATTTCTTCACTTGCACATGAAAATGATCATGTATGTATGTATGTATATATGTATGTATTTATGTATGTATGTATGTATGTATGTATGTATGTATGTATGCATGCATGTATGTGAGTGTATGCGGGAGAGAACTGGCCGACCAGTAGATGTGTGTAAAACACAAGATATGACAATGGTGAAATGTAAGAAGAAATGAGAAAGTCAAAAAGAGGCAGTGAATTAATCGGATTTAGTAAGGTATATACAACGTCTACGTGTGTGCACATATTGCATTTATTTAAATGAAAAATTAGCAAATTACGAAAAGAGATAGTCTCTACATTATGCATATTCTGAAAAGACATTTGAGCTATTAACATGAAGAATGATTCATTAATTATATATTAAGTGGTAAAAAACGCACATATGCCTTGCCATATGTATAAAACAAATTATTGACCTCCAGTAAAATCTCTCGCTTTGATTAATTACAAATAAGAATGTATATATTTATTGCGGTATAGAATTTATGCAATTCTGCATAAAGTGTGATTTACTTAACGGCATTCAGCGGTAAATCTTGCACTACAACCAACTCGTTACGAATATCTCAAACATGACTTCAGGAGTAAAGAGATCTTGTTATAAATAGAGAGAGAGAGAGAGAGAGAGAGTTTGGTAGATAGATAGATAGATAGATAGATAGATAGATAGATAGATAGATAGATAGATAGATAGATAGATAGATAGATAGATACATACATACATAGATGCATAGATAGAATTAGAGAGAAATACATATATATATGCTCACACACACACTTATATATACATAGGCATATGCATACATACATACAAATATTATCAATATCATACATAATGCTGTGTCCTGTTGAATTCTAGTCGTTAGGGTATTCCGTCTGGGAGAAATCCGTTTGGAGACATATATGCTAATCGAAACTAAACCGTCTAGGAAGTGAATGAGAACTACAGATATCGATATTTCGTAGTTTTAGCTACACACCGGTGGCGTATACATGCTCCACTTCTTAAACGAAATCGAAACATATACAAATAGTGTAAATTCTATTTGCTCATTCGCAATAGCGCCACTGAAGTGCAGCAACAGACATACATTATGTAAGTGGCATTGATAACTTTTACATCATTGGGCTGCTTCTAATACAGAATTTTATTCTACTTCTGCAGTGCTACTTCACCTCAGTATATAGATATATCACTATTTGTATATACTTCTAGATTGTGATTTCGATTTCGTTTCGGAAGTGAGGCGAGTATACGGAAAGAATGAGCCGCAAAATCTGTGAAATATTAATATTTGTCGTTCTCGTTCACATCCGAGACGGTTTTATTTCGCTTAAATTAGAAGTTTATTGTACTTCTTCACACTATACGTCTCTAGCAATATCTCTTCCAGACGAAACAGAGCAGCTACACGTGTTCATCGACATTTCTACAAAATAGTAATAAAGCTTTTCAGCACTGAGCTGCTTCTCACATGAAATTTGAATTTTATATATAGATGTGTGTGTGTGTGTGTGGTGTGTGTGTGTGTGTGTATGTGTGTGTGTGTGTGTGTGTGTGTGTGTGGTTGTGTGTATGTGTGTGTGCGTAAATAATATTGTAAGCCTTCACTGTATATTGACTATAGAAAATAGTCTAATATGGCATTCAATCCCCACCAATAACGGAAAGAAATGTGCATTTGTACGCGTGGGAATCGAACCTATATCTCTTATTTTTGGTTTGGTATTATTCCCATGCGTACTTATGTCAATTTTCTCGGAAAAGGGTTTTATAGCCCTAATACTAGACGATTTTCGTAAGTCAATATACGGTGAAGGCTTTTAATTCTATGTAACAAATTTCAATCGCCACCGTTTCCTAATTCCCGCAGAAATCGCACATGAGTGTGTGTGTGTGTGTGTGTGTGTGGTGTGTGTGTGTGTGTGTGTGTGTGTGTGTGTGTGTGTGTGTGTGTGTGTGTCTGTGTGTGTGTGTACTTCTATGACTATCGCTCTTAAGCGACTCGTATGATTCCGTAGCAGGGTGAGATATGTTTCTTGTTTGTGGATGTAGTAAAGGAATTTCATCAAAATTATTTCAATCGTCGGCTTTATCGTAGACGGAATGGCTTGGCATACCCCTAAACACATTTGTTGCAGAAAAAGTTGTCTTTAAGCTTTTCTCTCTTTTTATTTACTTTCTTTCGGATTAGTCCCTAATATATATATATATATATATATATATATTATATATATATATATTATATATATATATAACATTTTAATTTAGCATAGCGAAAATAGCATCTCATCAAATCAGAAGAGTCCTGTTGTGGGAAGTTAGACGCTTGCTGCTGTGTATATATTCGTGTGTTAGATGTAAGAATTTTCTAACATTGATTTTGTATTTTGATATATAAAAACAGCTGAGATTAAAATTCAAAACTTCTCTCAGAAATAAAGCTGTTATATAAAATATCACAGATAGATATATATTTCTACTCTAGACACACGGCCCGGAATTTTGGGGAAGGGGGCCAGTCGATTTGATCGACCCCAGTACGCAAGTGGCACTTAAATTTTCGACCCCGAAAGGATGAAAAGCAAACTCGACCTTTCAGATTTTGAACTCAGAATGTAAATACAGACGGCATGCTAACGGTTCTATCAGCTCGCCGCCTTATCACAGATAGATATTAGTTGATAATGGTCTGAAAGCTAGGAATAGCAAATATTGTGATATAATTTCAAATATACGTTTATTAGTCGCATACTGATTTCGTATATATGTCGTGGCATCGTTGCATTTTGAGAAATTGTTGTGTGAATATTTGTAGGCAGCTCAAATATTCTGCAGATAAGATTTAACCTTTAGCCTCTCTACAGTAGAGAGTTCAGATTGGATTATATATTGGCCCTATACGCTTGGTCATCTGTCTATAATAATAAATATGATTTTATATATATTTCCTTTGGGTGAAATTTAGATCGTGTGTCGTGACATTATGACGGACGTATTCCTTCTAGCTTGGCGCTGGATATTTATGATTGTATTTGATATCTTCATTTAATGGCTTTTTGAGAATAAGACGTAATTTATCAAGAAACTGGAGCATATTTTAAAGCACTGCAATTAAAGAACTTCAATCAAACTGTACTAGACATTTGCATTTGAACGATATTCCTCCCTGATATAGCTGTTAATAGGTTACTGCCATTTCAATTTTGAATAGCCTGAAACGATTGACATAGTTGACCTTTCAAAATATGTTCCAAGAATTTCAGAATCAGTTTAAATAAATGAACGTAACCAAATGTATTTTCTTGAATCGACCATACCACGATATCAAAAGTTCAACCAATTATTTTGCTATTCTTAATCCCCAGTTCGTTCTGACATTGACAACGAATCACGATTTATAAATGCAGATATGAACTTTAATGATAAGAAATGTTAGCATTATAAATTATCGTCGTCCAAGCTGTATCCTCTCTACAATATTATACAAAAACAACGGAACGATATTATTTACTATCACATCTCAGTCTTACTACTGTCATTTGTGATTAATTCGTTGGCATCATTAGTTTGTGTTTTGAATTCGGTCATTTTGTATAGCAACTTGGAAATAAATCCTGTGCCATAGTTTCGTGTCGAATGAATCTTCTGAGAAGCAGTAGGAAACTGGAATTACGTCGGAACACTCCATTATGCTCTATTGTGTTCTTTAGTAAGAGACTTATTCCTACTCCCGTTTATCACCAACCACTAAACTTTAGTTGAGTTTATGAAACCTCACTCTCCTCCATATATTCACACAAAGTTAGCAGTCACAAAAGCAAAAATTCCTCCATACTTTATTCTCTCACTCGAAACCGCTGAAGCAAGCTACCTTTTTTCCCTGTGAATAAGTCACAAGAAATACTAACAGAAAATAAAACAATTCTTTCGAATTTGGGAGAGGGTCAGCAGTTCTGAATGAAGGGAGCAAGTCAATTACATTGATTCCAGTACTTGACAGGTACTTTATTTTGTCGATCCTAAAAGCTTGAAAGGCGAAGTCGAAAGCCAGCATGAATAGAGCTCAGAACATTAAGAACCGGAAGAAATGCCCGAACTATTTCTGCCAGCTCGCCAAAGAAAGAAATTAAGAAGAATATGTACATATTCCTGACGAGATTTCATTTCCCTTGACAACCTTCGCCAAGAAAGGAGGTTATGTTTTCATCGGCGTTGGATTGTCCGTCTGTGTGCAATATACCTCACAAAATTGTAGACGGTATTTGATGAAACTTGCAGGACAAGTTGGTAATGACACAGAGAACAGATGATGAAATGTTGGTAGTGATCCGGGAATTCTTATGGATTATTGAAGGATTTTTCATTTGTTATATTTACTTTACATGAAGTATTACAATTTTACGTTCTTTGATTATCTCCCTTGAAGACACGTTCATCGTTTCAAAGTAACCTATTGTGAAGTTGCTGTTTCCAAAGTTTATATTCGTTTCTTTATTAGTAATTTTACTCGTGTTGTGTGTGTATCACTCAAGATTTAGGAAATTGTTATTTCTTTTTAGTTGTATGGGGAAACTAGCTTGCTGTTACCATTGATGTATAACTGCTTCAGATGATTCCTGTTTTTAAAAATATATGGCAGTGTTATTTTTTTTAACCCCGCCTAGGAGGTTATGTTTTTGCCGGCGTTGAGTCTGGAAAATTGGGCGATTTTCAGCATGCGTGTATATGGGTGGCAATGAGCTGCTTCGCGGAGGTCTGCGCTCTCCGAGTGCTTGTCTAGTTTGATAAATATTTGCAAAGAACCACAAATAACAATTTCACTGATTATCTTATCTTGTTTATGTTTTTTAATCTGTACTATAATTTCTTTCAAACATCCAATATTGCTTTTCTTTTAATGTTTTCTTTTAATATTTTCACATGATAGAGTTATGTTACTTATCACCCGACAAAATATTTTTTATCACATCGAATATATTACACTTGCCATGAATCCCTTTAACTATTTGCTTTAGTTTTCCATTTGTTTAGTAGAACATTTTTTAAAGATTATTTCCTTTCTCTTTCAGTGCTTGCTCTTTCCACATTTTGTATTAGCATAAAAGGTCACTTTGTCCTCACTTGATATTGCTTTCTTTTACAATCTGTACAACATCTACAATAACTTTACTTTTTTAACATTCATTAATAGATAAATTACTTTTCTTTCAACGATATATGTTTTATTTTGTTTCCTTGTTATTCGGGTTGTTGCGTACACCGTCAATATATATCTATCACTGCTTTTTTCTTCATCAATTTCCTGTCGTCTTTAAACTTACTTCACATTTATCATTAGTTTCATTCCTTGATTTCCTTTTGATATTAAATAATATCTAGGCACTTATCGGAAACCTGTTAGCATTTTTTGTTCTTCAAATTTCGATTTAATATTTTTTTATCGTGTTATCGAGGTGATTAAGTGTTGATGGACTTTGTGAATGTTCTTTCTGAAAATTCGTTATCAAGAACGATCGTAATTTAATAAATAAATAAATAAATAAATGAATATAGATTGTAATGTTCAGGCTGATAGAATCAATAGATTCATACCATTAAAACTGAGATAGAAACTTACATTTCAACAGCTCGAAATACTTGACTGTTTGTATCATAGATATGATAAGTACCTATCATTTACCATTTCAAAAAGCCGGTATTTCAGCATTAATATTGAATATTTGCGTTGAACTTGGCATTATGGTTATAAGAAAATAAAACTTAAGCAACTAAGTAGAATATATTTATATACAGTTAATATTGTGGCAAAAACCGAATCACCAGGGTTCAACCAGTTTTCATCTTCAGTTTCAATTGAATTAACACAATGTGATATACACCTCTTGGAGAGGAAGTCACATATTCAAGAGAGATTTACGTTGACAATAAAATCAAACAAATCAACATATGTTTAGTTTTCAGAACTGCAGTTCCATCTGAGAGGAAGGGTGATTTGATCCGATACACACTAGTGAAATTTAAATGATAGAAAGTGAACTGTTGACAATTCGCTTCTAATTTTTCTATATGCATTAGTCGGCTTTGAGACTGACGGGAAAAGGAATGGCATCGCTTTACACATTCTACAAGTCTTTGAGACTGGTAGAAAGAAAAAATGTGAGCTGTTCATTGAGCCTTAAGTTAACTCCAAATTTTTCAATAAAATGTGGTCGTTTAAAGTCACATTCTTTCGTTTCTCTTTATGTTGTTGTTGTAGTAGTAGTAGTAGTAGTGGTGGTGGTGGTGGTGGTGGTGGTGGTAGTGGTGGTGGTAGAAGTGGTACTAGTAGTAGTAGTAGTAGTAGGAGGAGGAGGAGGAGGAGGTAGAGGAGGATGTCTATGAAGAGGTGGAAGAGGAGGTATCGGAGGATGTCTATGAGAAGGAGGTGGAGGAATAGGAGGGGAGGAGAAGGAGTGGGGGTCGGTGGTGGTAGTAGTATTAGTAGGAGTAGTAGTCTGTGATGGTGGTGGTGGTAGTAGTAGTAGTATTAGTTGTTGTTTTTGTTGTTGTTACTGTTGTTGTAATGGGGCTCAATAAAACATTCCAAAACTTATTCTGATCAACTTATAGTGTTTCTGTTCCTTAGCCTGATGCTGTATGATAACGTACTTCTAAGGTGCTGCCCTCCTACGTCAGGACCAATTGCACAATATATATATTCCAGTGCCAAAATATAACGATACCATAATCCAATGATATTTAGTTGTTATAACGTACGCAGGAAATTGAACCTCAAACAACAAAAATATTGGAAAACAAACACGATGTAAATTCTATTTATATCAAATTAACACTTTGTCCACCAGAGGTATCATCGGTGACATCCCATACTATATTCTTAGTATACCATGGTAGCTACCTGTTATGGAGCCTCTCATTACTGTGGTTTAGATTATTCTTTGCATTTTTTGGAAGGTTATTCTGTTTGAATCAATAAAATCTGAGATTGGAGCTGATTAAAGACTATACATTTCATAAGGAAAATCCCGCCTTTCGCTATATTAAAATGCAATCATAATACCTTATATGGATATAGTATAATTTCAATAACATTAAAGATGAAGCAATCCATTAACAACTGTGAAGTTGAAATCAGAAACTCAAGAAGAAACATTGTAAAACCATTACAAAATGAAGAGACATTCAATAAATATTAGAAAGACCTATAAACTGGGAAAATGGCATTTGTATAGGCGATGTAATAAACCACACTAACCGTTATAGCTATTTACGTTTTGTACGCAAATTGCACCAACTTATACATAATTATACCTTCATTGCGCATCCTGAACAGTATGTGCTCAACAGTTTGCTTTTAATTTTACCTACTCTTTAATGTCATATAATTGAGACATGTAAGCACAGCATTTTGAGCACACAGCATTCATTTTCAATTCGAAAGTCATCCTCTAGTTCCTTCACATTTGCGCTTCGAAGATGCTAATATTGTTTCGAATCTAACAATAGCATGCCAAATTTTACTCTGAATTCCCCAAATATTTTCTTGCTGCTGAGACTGTTCATTAACAGTAGATATTCTTAGTAGTAGCTCAAAAGCAACTTTATTGTACCGAATCACACATTTCTTCAGTGGGGAAAAGTAATTTGATTCAATATATCAACATATCGCTTGCATTTGTTATGTTGAATTATTGCATCGGGCTTATCATTGGGCTCCACTTTTCTGTCTCCCTTTACCTGTCCTACAGTTTTGCCTTGTGTCTTGTAAAAAAGAATCTTGCTCTTTCCTTGTCTATTCAGAACCCCCACTATAATACTACTTTTGTCTTTAGCGATTATTTTGTCGTTTCGCAATGATAAATAATGTTGGAGTCTATTCTGGGTGATGCCCTTGGAATATTTTCCTAAAGTTCCAGCCAAGCTTATCTCTTATGAAGTAGTTTTTCTACCAGGGTAATATTGGTGCAGCAGTTGCCTACACCAATGTTCTGCTTTCATCGGGGTAGTCGATGATAAGGCCCGTAACAGTTCTTTAAGACAGTTTCTCTGCATCTGCAGTAGTGTCGTTTCTCTTAAAACTGTAAACCAGAGCTCTTTATATGTATAACTTTCAGGATCATAAATACTGAATAGCTTTATACCGTATTTTTGACTTTTTCCCGGGCATATACGACCGAAATATCGCACTCCTTTTAAATTTGTTCATTATCTCACCAATTATAAGACGTTCGCAAGGTATCTGAAGAGCACTAAATTTATGATACATTTTATTACATAGGACCCTTATCTTGTAAATCTATTATCCTCATCCATTGTTTCATTGTTAGTAAAATATATCATCTGAAAACTATTTCTTTATAGAAAACTGTTTCTATAAAGTATATTAATTGATTTGTAGTCAGACATTTGAGGTTAGTTAATTATTCCCTCTGTCATATTATGTCTAGAAACTGATTTCTTCTGTATTTTCTGCTTTCCTGCGTCGAATAATCTAATGGCTGAATGATAAACTAGGAATATTCGTCAGTATTCCTACTAAGGAAGATGATAGTTAAGTACACCTTAATATGATGACAGCAGCCATTAAGACCCAAACTATTATGATAGATAGATAGATAGATAGACAGACAGACAGACAGACAGACTAAAAGCTAGCTAGCAAGATAGATAGATAGCTAGATACCTACCTACATACATACATACATACATACATACATACATACATACATACATACATACATACATACATACATACATACATGCATACTTACAAAACATACATACAAACATACATACATAAGATACATTCATACATACATATGTAATTCTATGGATGGTTAGATGGCTGTTTGTATGTATAAAATAAACCAGTTCTTTTTTCGGCAAAATGTTTTAAAATATTACTTAACACAGCTTAGATGCAAGAAAAAACGTACTATTCATAAATTGGTAGAATTTGCAAGTGCTCTCTCTTTAAGATTCCGAAGATGTGCCTGGTATCCCGATGAATGTCAGACTATCTATATTGCTTATTCCACATAAAGCAGAGTATCATTTTTAAGAATCGCTGGTATGCATAAGTATATATATATATAAAGAGAGAGAGAGAGAGAGAGAGAGAGAGAGAAACTGGCAGACAGAAAGATAGGTAGATGTGTGTGTGTTATGGATATGACGTTAGACGGCAACTTTCAATAGGGTGCATGTTTGGAAGTTCCAGGGTTTTCAGTTACGCAAAATAACCTATTGGCTTCTGTTATTCCCAGGGTGACTCCAACTCAGAGTACTAGCATTTGTCAGGGTTGCAGGGGTACGAGCTGATTAGCATGTCACAGAATTTACTCCAGTCGCTCACAACTACCCCAATGAACCAGGGCAGACAACCAACTTCAGCTTTGTTAGCTGCTCTGACAAGATCTTCAGATCTACATGAAATACTGAGTTTTATCTTTGATCTCATTTTTCTGTCCAAGAAATATACTTTCCATCTGAAAGTATATATATACTTTCCCTTCTGCTTAGTATAGGTATGTAAAAACTAAAGTCATCACATCCAGGGAAAATGTGATACATAGACACTCCGAGGTGATCATATCATGTAAACATAAAACCAAACTTAAAATCGTGTAAACATAAAAGAATTCTAAAATCATGTAAATATAAAAGCAAAATATCGTCACTTTAATTTTTAAATTATATTTTAAGACCGAATAACGTCAAACGCACTTAGTATATAATAGAAAAAGGAAGGCGCACAATCAAATACACAAACCACGTACGTTTAGGATGTTATACACTATATCACGAGGAACAAGTAAAAGTTCACCCTAAGAACCTATCACTTGCCAATTCAGACAATTAACCCCAACAGCTGAGGGTTGGTAGGTGAGTACACACTAGTATGATGAACCCGGTCATTAAAATACAAACTATTATGATACATACATACATACATACATACATACATACATACATACATACATACATACATACATACAGACAGACAGAAGTAGGAGGTTGAAAACTGCACAAGAAGTCGCAGCGCTTTCTGGGCGATTGCAGGATATTCCTTTTCAACCAGCAACCAAACTGCATTCAGGTAAAGCTCAGAATGCTTCAAATTTAATGTTCTGTTTATTTAAAACACTGGCAAGTTCTTCTTCTTCTGTTAATGTGAACTGTTCTTCAAATGGCTCAAATTCCACAAATGGGTCATACTGGTCAACAGATATCGATGGAAAATATTTGTCAAGATTTGTTAACAAAGTGTGCAAATAGTTCAAAATCAGTAGCGCAGTTTCTTGACAATTCCTTTTAAAAACACTTCCAAATTTCATACAGCTATGCGTTTCTTCCACATTGTCAATTTCTTCTGAAAAGCATTTATTTTGTCAGTAGAAGACAAGATATTTTCGTTCCTGCCCTGCTTGCCATTGTTCAAGAGGCTTAGCTCATGAAATATATCGGCAAGATATGCTAACTTGGAACACCAATGGTCATCACTCAAACATTCTACAAAGTCTTTCAGGTTTTCTTGGAAACAAAAGGTCAATAACTCTTCTCTTAATTGGTAGAAACGAGAAAATACTTTTTTCTCTTGACAACCATCGTATTTCTGTGTGCTGGATTAAGGTGGTATGGTCTGCGTCCATACCCACACAAAGTTTCGCAAACTGTCGACATTTAAGTGGCCTCATTTTGAAGTAATTATCTATTTTCACTACCATATCCAATGCAGATTTTTGTTCAGATCCAAGAGTTTTAGCAACTAGTGCTTCTCTATGAATGAAACATTTGGATTTTATTTTTGTGCCAAAGTGGACAAAGCCTTTAAGACATCCTGTCATTGCAGGGGCACCATCTGTACAAATACCAACGCAGTTTTTCCAGTTCAATCCACAATACTCTAAGTATGAATTTAAAACATCAAATACATCTTGTCCTTTTCTTGTTTCTGGCAACTCTTTGCAACACAGGACGTCTTCTACAATAGCTTCATCATTAATAAAACGAACAAATACAAGGAGTTGTGATTTGCCAGTGATGTCTGTACTCTCATCAACTTATGTTTCAGTATTTTTGACTTAATATTGCACTCAATGTCTCCTGACTTATTATGTTGTCAGAAGGTGGAATTTTATTCAGCTCTGATGCAGCATCCTCTCCAAACATTATCCTCACTATCTACTGGCATGCAGGTAAAATTACAGTTTCAGCGATGGTATGAGATTTCATTTTTCTTGCAACTATCTCCGCCACAGCATAACTTGCTTCTTGTCCTTTGTCACTCAACTTGAACTTTTTGGCAAACATAGAAACTTGCCTTTTATTAAATGCCAATTCTCTTTTAAAATATTGTTCTTTTTTGCCTGACAACTCTGAATGTTTAGTCGTTAAGTGTCGTTTCAGTTTGGCTGGTGCCATAGCACTATTAGCCAGCTTCTCCCCAGAAACAGTACACAAAGGTGAAGGGCAGTCTGGGTTTCCAGTTCAAGTAAATCCCAGAGCTATATAGTTTTCACAATATTGACGAACTTTTAGTTGCAGGTTAATTCCATCATTTCTTGGTAATTTCGACGAGGCAACATCACTGGCAGTTGCTGCAGATTCAACAGACTGTCTCAGACCCTGCATCTGTTCATCTGTATCTGCCTTACGTTTTCTTTTTCAGAAATCTATCCATACTTGTAAGGCAGTAAGCAGAATTGTATATATATATAAAAGCAAACCTAATAGTGGCAGGACAAAATGATCTTTAAAGTGTAGCGAGTTTAATGATGTAAAATTTAGCTTTTTTTATTAATGCTTTTTAGCAATAGGTATTTGATTATATTTAAATAATATGCATATAATAATAAAATAGATTTTCGGATTTGAATTTAAAATGTTTATTTGTTCATTGGCTCAAGTTTCTCATCGAGTTTTTGATGAGAATAAATGTAATCTATTCAAACTAAAATTTTTTAAATACATGTTTTATAATAACTGTAGATGCAAGAATAAAATTGCATATGTACGTGACAATTTTTTTACAGTTTGAGTTTTTATTGTAAATAACTCTGAACATGAGTATTTTCATTTCATTAATAAAATGCTGTTTTTTTTTTTTTGTGCATAAGACAAATTGTTGCACAAGGGTTCCTCGAGCCAGTGGAATGTTTTCTTGGGGTTCCGCTCCAGCAAAAGGTTTGAAAAGCACTGATATATATATACACGTACATACATACATACATACATACATACATACATACATACATACATACATACATACATACATACCAATCCTTACACACGTAACAAAATTGTTACCTAGCAAATACTCTAAAAGCATCACATATAATCATGTGTTTGAATGCGAGAGTGCGTGTATGTGTGTATCCTTTGTTTTTGTAAACATATCATTGTATTACATTCTTGGATATTCACCGAACCAATTAAATTGTATGCATTCGTACAAGTACCAACTGCTCTTATAAACTTAAATCATTTGTCACCATTCTATAATCATATATTTCTCAAATATCTACGTCAGCAATCTATATCAGAGATGGCCTTTGAAGAGACACATAGCTCTTCTACTCTCTTAACTAAAACTCATAATACACCAATCTGGTCTTATACCTAAAGTTATGGGGTTTTTTGCTTGGTCACATAAAATAAATATTAGGTTAATGCAATATGTCCCATTGCATAATAGTTTATATATATATATTTATCTTTGAGTTGTTAGTGAAAATTGCCTTTGATTGACTAAAATTCTGTGCAAATTAAATTCCTGTATCATTTGTAAGCTGCTGTAAAACCAGCAACTATATGCTTATATCACACAAATATCGATAAAGCATTCAAGGCATGGCTAGTATATAAATTAATATTAGATTTTAAGTTTATGATTACACTATAAATTTAATATCATAGGGTATATCTTAAATATTGATTTTATTCTGGAGACTAGCTCTGAATATCTGTGGTAAAAGCAGTTACATGTGTTTCCTACCAAAGTCATGTGCTGATAATTTATGTTTGTGTATATCGGAACCATATGGATGCAAATACTTTATGTAACACGTCTATCAATAATTTTTAAATTATTTCGTAGGATGGTCAGCTAAGTTCCATTATATTGCAGAATCAAATTTCAATTATAATGATTTTCCAACTTTACTGTGGTGTTGCAAATATTCAGTATTAGGTACGTTCATCACGGGTTTTCAAAAATAAACCGACCAGTACCTCTGTTCTCTCAGCCTTAGTTATACAAGGGATTTGATAAACTAGTCTATAAATTAAAACTGGCCCCATAAAAACAAAAAATATCAGTGACGGGCAAAGTCTCTAACAATGTATATCTTCTTGAAAACTTAGTGACCTCTATCCTGGAGTGAGGCAGCATGTTCTTTATCTATCTCCTTAACTTCTTGGATTTTAGGTATAATTATACTAATGTATCCATCTGATCTAATTTAATTAAATTCTATGTCTTTGTGCAGCTGAAGATTGCTCTGCATTTTAAATTTATGTAATGATTGCATTGTTCAATTAAATTCAGTTGCATGAAGCGATCATACTGCATTACCTCTGAATATCCTTGTTGCTTATTTTGAATATATATATATATAGTATATATATTATATATTATATACATAGATATATATGCGTGTGTGCGTATGTGCGCGTATGTTTGTGTGTTTGTGGGTATATATATATATATATATATATATATATACACACATACACATAAGACGGTTCTTATTGAGCTATTTTAACTCTTATTTCTAGCAATACTGGTGCTGAATAACGCCCTCAGTCGCTTTAATGAGGCATATATTCTTGCCGCTTGGTTGAAAAATTGCTAACAAGCCAGCCTTGTTATTTATAATTTACACCTTTACCATTTATGAAATCAGCGTATGATTTCTACAGTGATCTTATAAACTGACAAGGCGAATAGAGATTAACCGAAGCCGAGCATTAATGTAAATGCAAAGTCACTGGTGATCTGGCTATGCTCGGTGCTTGGGGAGCTTGCCGCCTTTGTCAGTCAATAAGATAGCGCTTATTTATGGTGGTTATAAGTTGTTTTGGCTCTTATTTCTAGAAAAACTGAATAGCGTCTTCAGTCACTTTACTGGAGTACATACTCTTGCCTTCTATTTGAAAAATGAATTATATATATATTTATATATATGTATATTTAAAACAAAGTAAACTTGCTATTAATGTAGCTCAAAATATGTTTTGAACTACATTAGTAGCAGTATGGACTTTTCCCTTTTCTTGCTCTGCTAGAGAATTTGAGTAAAATTATATTTATGTGTCCAACTGATTAAACAAGTCTATTCGTTTATGCTGCTGAGGATAGCCCAGCATTTATATTGATGTAATGATTGCATTGTTCAATTAAAAGGATCCGCTTGAGAATGTCGTCCTGCATCACCTCTTGATGTCCTGTTACTTATTTTGGTTATATATACATATATATAATTATATATATATATATATATATATATATATAATATATATATATATAATATATATTATATATAAACATATATATATATATATATATATATAATATATATATATATATATATATATATATATAATACATATATATATATATATACTATATATATATATATACATACATATATATATATATATATATATATATATATATACATATATATAATATTATTATATATATTATATAATATAATATTATTAGTGAATTGAAGAAATGGAGTTGAACGAAGATTGAACAGAATCGTTTAATTGCATTCTACACGTGTTTCGAAAGGCACAATTTACCAAATTCCGATTGAATAAGGAGACCATATTGTGTCTTTCTCTCAGGAAGAAATAGGAAATCCGTTGGAAAAAACAAAAACAGAAGAGAAAGACACAATATGGTCTCCTTATTCAATCGGAATTTGGTAAATTGTGCCTTTCGAAACACGTGTAGAATGCAATAAAACGATTTCTGTTCAATCTTCGTTCAACTCCATTTCTTCAATTCACTAATAATATTAAAATTCAATTATCCGCACCAACGCACGGTTGCAACACCATAGGGTTGTACCTTCAACCGAGCTGTCTTCTGCTGTGATTTTTGCTACCAAGGTATCGTTTAAACTTTTGATTAATCTGCAACAAGATTATTCATCTTTCTATTTCACTATATATATATATTATATATATATATATATATATATATAATATATATATTATATATATATACATACATATATATATATACATATACATACATATATATATATATATATATATATTATATATATATATATATAACACATACATATATATTATATATACATACATATATATATATATATATATATATATATATATATATAGATATATATATATATATATTATATATATATATACAAACACAAAGGAATGGAGAATTATACATTCTTTAATCAGCTAACGAACATTTCCAATAGATTGGCACATTCCAGAATTCCGCAATGTCGTTATTATCTTTATTGATTGATCCCATATTTGATCGACTGTGATAAAACATGAACATCATAACACACTGCTTACAAATGAGAGCATTTTAAGTGAGATTGATAGTAATGACATTAAAATTGTTTGACCAATAGAAGTTGTACACAGGTGTTTCAGCAGACACACTTAGGAATCGTATTTATCACATTATGCAAATATCGTAACATGACATTGCGACAGAGAGAGAGAGTGAGAAAGGGACAGTATAGATACTGACATTGATATATATGTAGATATTTAAAAGATTTATTCAATTTACAATAGAGCACCTCTTCCAATAAGGAACTGATTGTCCATACAATAAATGGCTTCACACGTTCACCAACTGAAATTGGAATTAATGTTATAATTGAAGGAAAATTTATCTACATTTATTTAAATTGCAATTACCGACGAAATGATGGTTATATTGTATGAAGTCCACTATTAAAACACATGTACAATGGTAATTTGAATAAATCATTTTGAACGTCATATTACTGTATGGATTTTCTTTTTTGCGACGTGAACTAATTAACTACGTAGGCAAATGTGTTTATAAATCACATTTTTTATTGAAACTTATACTAAACACACACATACATACACACATACGTACATACATACATACATACAAGCCTGCATGCGTGCGTTGTGTGTGTGTGTGTGTGTGTGTGTGTGTGTGTTTGTGTGTGTTCTTTGCTGTTCTCGTTTACCTTTATATTAATTCTAATGGAAAATTTCAACTCTGCTCAATTATGTGAGATATGCAAGCCAATATGTCATCCTGATCAGAATTATTCCATTTATCATAACGTTGGCTTAGAATTATATAGGCCTAAAATGTCTGCTAATTAGATAAAAGGTGTGAGTGTGATTTGTGTCGATTGGCTAGCGTTTTTATTAAGCCAAGTGACTGATTACCGGCTAACTTACTCATGAATATTTTTAGAACATATATTATACTTAGCGTATTTCAGGAATTCCTTCAGTACAGAAACATTACACTCTTGATAATCATATTCTAACGTAAAAATCTCTTTCATGGCATATTGTACGATACATGCAAGCGATTGGCTATGGATGTCAGTGTTTCGCGTTACATATTTCCATGTTATAACAATATTTTTAGCAACGCCACAATTCTGCAAGTGGCAGATTGCTGTAGTATATTGCAGCCTGTCACCATTACTTTATAAACGACTATCAATGCATCCCAGCGTTGCCCGGGTGTTATGACCTACATCCACATTGTACTATTTGTTTCTTTCTTATGGGTAAAATCGGCACAAGGATGTAAAGAATCGGAATACGTATGAGGACGTAGAGGTATCCATATTGCAGGAAGTAAGGGACATGGAAAGAAAGCTGCTTCGTTGTGAAAAGCACCGGCTCTGTAAAGTTTGGGTAGACTGCACACTTCAACATATGTTAAGTGAAGACGATAATGCCCCTGAGTAAAGTATGTTCTGTGTAAGTCCAGTGTTGGTAGAATAAATATACAAGTCATCTGCACTGATAATTCGAGAGCATGCGACATATAGTTGTCCATGAAAAAAGCAGAGTATTTGTTAATTGAGACCCACAACTTTTAAAGTTTGACCTTGAGTTTTGTTGATTGTCATAGCGAAGCACATTCGCACTTGGAACTGGAGGTGTTTGAATTCAAATGGCACATTTAAGGGAATAAGGAGCATGCGATTTCTCCTTGACGACAGCCGGCAATAATGGTTGCTTCTAGCACATGGCTTGACATTGTAGTTACAGTCAATCTTGTACCATTGAATAGTCGTGGTGGATAAATGCAATTTTCTGTAGGAACGATGTATAAGGTGGCAGTTTGTTGGTTGTAGAGAGTTGAGACATTCAACTGGATACTGAAGAGTAGCATGTTCGTCGATGGTAGTATCAATGGAGACAAACGTTGGAACATCTCTCGGTAGACCGTGGAGGAGTTCATGGACTACTGTATCAACGCTTTCATTCCGAGGTGAAACCAGGCTATGTTTTTTCTAAGTTGCCTTGCTATGTGGGAAATACTTTTTCTTTAAGCTCGGCCAATGTAGACATCATGTGACCACATTGCAGTACATGATATTTCAGGGTGTTATTCAACGGTAAGGCGCTATTTCCTATTTGTAGAAGTTGATGAGAGAATTCCTCAACTAAGGGGTCGTTATAGAGATGAGCTTAATGAAAGCTGACGAAAAAACCTCCAAAGTGGTGAAGACTTCAGATATACATAAATCTCGTCAGCTCGCGTAATTCGTGGTTTGACTGGTAATATTTGATGGAAATTCATGCGAGGACAACAGTCCCCCCCCCCATAAACGCACTATTGTTTCTAATATCCCTTACTCACCTATCTAGGGCTTCTAGTGCACCACGGTGTGCCATCGTGCAGTCATCCCAGATTATAAATGTAGTTTAGCGCAGAACTTCCACCGTCGGTGATCGTTTTGAAATATTGTAAATTTGGGCATCACTGAAGTGAGTTTTCTGGAGCAGGAATAGAGGCAGTTTCTTTGTTGTTTCTTGTTTGTGGAGATAAATTAGAATGTCTTCGTTTTGGAGGCATGGCTAAAAAGAGCGACCGATTAAGGATCATATAAGATGGAAGATATAGCAATTTGAAGTTGTGTATTGTATAATTTCATTTTTTAGTAACGAATGAAGAGATGTGTTAATGTCAATTTGTATACCGTTATTATGAGAAGAAGCGATAAACTCTGAATGATTTGGCTATGTTCTGTATTGATAAGCGTGAAACGCTTTGATAAGTTGTGAAACGTTAACGGCGTAAGAAATTGAAAAAGAAAGATAATGTCTAATTCTACACACACGTGAAACATGGGACGAAAGTGAAAATATGCAACCCGATCTCGATTCTGGTGTTCTCAGCGTCTCCTTCTCTCCCACTTTCCCCCTCTCTGTGTGCCAACTTTCTTACACCTTCACATTTAGAATATAAATACAGTATAAGATTTCTTCCGGCTTTCTTTCACTTTCAACTATAGGACATATATAGGGTGTGAAATATCAGCATTTCTCTGTTGCCCTCTCCCCCGTCTTTCGTCTTCTATAGAAACTTGTTTTGTGACTCTGTTTCTTTCTCTTGTCTCTCCGTCTTTTTCTCATTCTCTATTCCTCTAGCTCATTCAGTAAAACTTTATTTGGATTCTACGCTGGGGTTATATTATTGTATGAATTGCAATTGAAAATATAGGAACTTTCTCTTATCCTTTCAATTATTAGAATGCATATTACATTCAGTAACGTATATTATAATAACATATTTTGAAACAATGATTTTATTTTGATTTACCATAGTATTCTTACATTTCAAGGGAAAGGAAATTTATATTAACGTCATTCATACAATTCACAATATATTATTTCAGTAAATGATGCTAAGCATTTATCTTCATGTATCGATCAATATATATTCATGCATTTATACATACATACATACATAATACATACATACATACATACAGAGTGACAGATAGACATATAGATAGATAGATAGATAGATAGATAGATAGATAGATAGATAGATAGATAGATAGATAGATAGATAGATACACACACACATACGTACACGCAGACATATGCATATATATATACACATAAATTAGAAAAAAAAACACCTTTTATCAATTCAAAATCAACAATTAAATTACACCATCTAGAAAATTACATATAATAGAAATATTAAAATTAAAATAACAATAATATACCGATGATTAAGTAAAATGGAAAATAATAATAAAACCGAATATATTTGGTACGATAACGACGCGTGTTTCGTGGCTATATTTAAGAAATGATTATAGTAAAAAAAAAATAATAGTAATAGCAAAATCACTTCGATATAAATATAGCCACTCATCAGGTTAAAAATGAACTAGAATAATAAAATAATTAATTAATGAATATACTTGAATATATATATATATATATATATATATATATCACGTCACCGACTAGACCATCAGATGTTACATAGCGCTGGTTACAATGCGTTCGCATTGTTTTAGCCTTCGAATGGCCAATCCGCCTCCATACATATATATATATATTATATATATATATATATATATATATATATATATACATATATATATATATAATATATATATATATATACATATATATATATATATAATATATATATATAATATATATATATATATATATATATTATATATATATATATATATATATATATATATATATACAGAGATGTACTCGCATAGCAAGTGATTTGATCTGAGATCGTGTGCTGGAACGAAAATAATTGCAGTGTGGAAGGTGTTTGTAAGCCATTTAAGAAACACACAAAAGCCGTTCGATTCACTTCAACATTTAAGTTTAATTTGTCAAAATATTTTCGTCGCTAAAATCCGCGACCTGTTCACTCTCAAAAATCCGTGCTGCATCTCATAGTACGGATTTTTGTCAGTGAACAGGTCGCGGATTTTAGCGACGAAAATATTTTGACAAATTAAACTTAAACATTGAAGTAAAACGAACGGCTTTTGTGAGTTTCTTAAATGGCTTACAAACACCTTCCACGCTGCAAATATATATATATATATATATACTTAAATTATTCAATACTTTAAATTTAATTAATATGCACAATGCTACTACAAGCCATTAATACAGTAATCAAAATAAGAAATGGTTCAAATATAGACAAAATCATTAAATAAGCTAAATATGTAATTAATATATATGTGTAGTATCTATAGATTTAATATATCACTCTATAATATAGTTGACTAAATATCAATTAATATAATACTTAATTATCTTAAATTTAATACTACTTAATAAATATACCACCTAATAATTAAATAATATATTATCTAGTAAAAATAACTAAAGACACACCAACAGCTTATTTTGATGAATTTTTTGCTTTTTAGGCTGTGTTTTGGTGGCTCGTCTTTGTGCAACGATTGTGCTGAACGTCTACGGTTGTTGTATTAGATCCATTTCTCATCACAGGTTACAATTCGATTGAAAAATTATTCATTTTTATGACAAGAAAATACCTAAATGCCGGCTTCCAAACGTTGCTGTTTCTGATTTTCATTGAGTTCATGTGGAACACACTTATCCAGCATTTTCACTTTAACAATTTGAATTAGGTGAGTCAATAGTGTTTGCTTGCTAACAACAAATAACAACAATAATTGACGGCCACTTTGAGATAGATCTGACTCGACGGTGGCTTTCAGTTCATCATTATCCACCTTTGTTTCTGGTCGACCACATTGCTAATTTGTGACTTCAAATTTGCCAGAACGAAATTTTGCAAACCAATTCGATAGTGTCTGCTACGTAATAACATTAGAATGAAATACTCCATTAATATTCCGAGCTGTCTTTGATGCTGTATTCCCAAGAAAGAACTCATATTTCAAAACTGTACGAATTTCCGACTTAATCATCTCTAAACAAAAATAGCAAAAAAATTACTTATAAATACTTTATAAAGCGCAAAATGTTAGGGAATAAAGAAATAGATGTATCAGCTTTCTAACAGAAAATAAGATTGTCAAAATATAATAATGGCGCAAAATGAGCAGCTGTCAAATTTACCATGTACCTTACTACAAATTTCATACTTGACCTAATATTAAGGGACCAAGTGTGAAAACGATTTATCTCCAACATGCTTGAATTGCCGATACCTTCAAAACACTAGAAGCAGGCTAGAGAAAGAATATTAAAAAGAGGTCTTATAATATATACACACTTAGGAGTGGGTGTGTGGTAAGCAGCTTGCTTACCAACCACATGGTTCAGGGTACAGTCCCACTGCGTGACACCTTGGGCAAGTGTCTTCTACAATAGCCTCGGGCCGACCAAATCCTTGTGAGTGGATTTGGTAGACGGGAACTGAAAGAAGCCCGTCGTATATATGTATATATATATATATATATATATCTGTAAATGTAATATGTGACAATTGTTCGGTAGCCAAGATAAAACTCCGAGTTTCGGATGATGAGGTGGAAATCCACGCCACCATCTCTTCAGTTATCCGGCCATCGGAAAAACGCTATGAAAAATGACCGTTATACAAAGGGAAATTACTGTATTATTGACCGCTATAAAGACAAAAGAGCTATTCGAATGACCGCTAAGTAAGGTAAGGGGGTAAAAAGTTCATAGTATTCGCGTAAGCGTGCCTGTTCATAACTTCACATGTGCGCCCGCACACCTACGTTCGTGCGCAAACATTCATCCACCTTCACTTGAAAAACGTACACATCTTCACTCACATCCTACGCCAAATGTATATGTATATACATACAAACCCACACACACGCGTACCGTAAAAGTTCATACATACGTCTACATACGCACAAGCACAAGAAAAAACAGGGTTAAGGGTAACAATACAGAAAAAAAGCATAAGGGAGTATACAAAGAGTAACCCACGTCTATATACGGAGTTGTATCTTGACTACCGAATAATTGTCACGTATTACATTTACAAATACAAATCCTCTATTTACATAATATCTTTTGTTATCTTACCGTTTATATCAATATATATATATATATAATATATATATGTATATGTTTGTGTGTCTGTCTTTGTCCCCCCACCATCGCTTGACAACCGATGCTTGTGTGTTTACGTCCCCGTAACTTAGTGGTTCAGCAAAAGAGAGCGATAGAATAAGTACTAGGCTTACAAAGAATAAGTCTTGAGGTCGATTTGCTCGACAAAACGTGGTGCTCCAGCATGGCCACAGTCAAATATCTGAAACAAGTAAAAGAGTAAGAGAGAATATGTATATTATTAATTTAATGTACAAATTGCCGATACAATTTTATAGCACGCTAACTACTAGATAAAAATCGGAGTGATTTTTATCCTTATATTCTGTTATGAATTTATATATATATGTATATGTATATGTGTGTGTGTGTGTATATATATATATATATATGTGTGTGTGTGTGTATGTGTGTGTATCTTTGTATGTAAGTACGTATGCATGTAATAATAAAAAAATGGTTGAAGATGCATTAAGTTTCTCTTCGTTCACACATTTGTTTGAAAAAAACAAGTTTTATTTTTTAATAGGGGTCAGTATATTTTCCACATATTTATATATTTTGGGAGGTAAAAATAGGAAAATTATTTCACATAACAAATATACTAATATAATATTCGTACAATAATTTCACTGGACAATTACTTATGTATATTTTCACAATGTGAAAGAGAGAGATACGAAGAGAGCGGGGAAAGTATGTGGCGGAGCTAGACAGGGAGAGAGAGAGAGAGAGAGAGAGAGAGAGAGAGAGGTTGGCAGACAGGCACAGAGAGAGGAAGACAGAGAGAAAGAGAAAGAATCAGATATTATTGAAAGATTTTCGTCTAAAAAAATGGTTTACTGACAAAAACAGCAGCCAAATCTCTGCATGGCCAGTGTTGACCTGGGGCTAAACACAACCAGCAGAAACAAGAACTGATTTCTCTGCTGTAGACCAAGTCATTTATATTCGATTAGTTAAGGATATCTGGATACACAGCACATGATTATTGCATACATTTTCACCTGAGTTGTTTTCAACATTGTATTCTTTGTAAATGTCACATTACGGCGCAATATGTGTTGAATATCTGTGTGTATCTCTAGACAGATAAATAATAGATGGACAGCTAGCTAGCTATGTAGCTAGATGGCTACCTAGATAGATAGATAGATAGATAGATAGATAGATAGATAGATAGATAGATAGATAGATAGATAGATAGATAGATAGATAGATAGATAGATAGATAGATAGATAGATAGATAGACAGGGAGGGAGAGAGGGAGAGAGAGCGGAAGATTTTATATGTATGGATGACTGGTTGTATCTCCATGAATGGAAGGCAAAATTATGTATAAATGAATGAATATAATGCTGTTCAAATATAAAGCTTTCATTATCATGAAACATTGCTTTGGAATGTCTACATATATATACTCAATGACTAATATATACAAATATATAGTTTCGATTATTAAAGTTGTATTCAACAGACAAAATGTCTGATACATACTACTACATATTTACACACACTCGCGCTTATACATACATACATACATACATACATACAAGCATACATACATTCATACATGCGTGCGTGCATGCGTGCGTGCGTGCGTGCGTGCGTGCGTACATACATACACACACAACGGCGTTATCAAAAGTAATATGAAAGTAGGAATACCATTTTTAACAAACAGAAATTGTTGAAAGTGCACATGTTAGTATAGTAACTCCTCCTCTATAGTAATGCTTCTCCATAGCAAGTAATGATGGGTAGCAAGCAGAAGCAACGAGGAAGGGTGCAGAAAATGTTATGTTATTTATTCAAATGACACTATAGTGAAAATCAAAGATGAAGACCTTTAAAAAAAGTGAAGTCAACTTTAAAGACAAATCACGCAGTGTATCAACTGCGACCAATCGCCAGTGATTGGATGAACTGGTTCGCACGAATAGAAGTGTTACAATCAGTGAACTTGCTACACAAGATTGGGGTCATAGCATATTACAGAATATGCTTGACATATTTGAGTATCGGATAATATGTCCACAGTGAGCACCTAACTTTGATGGAGAAAGAGTGGAAGGCTGTCCTGGTCTGTTAGTAATGTTCGAAGCCAATAAAGACATATCTTTTCAGATCAGATCAGATAAGACAACACGTGTGTGCGCATTTTGCGATTCTGAAATAAAGGCTCAGTTCATAGAATGACTTCATACGTTTTGTTTTGAGACTTATGAAGTTTAAAAGCCAGCCATCAGAGCTGAAAATTAATGAGGGGTGTTTGGAGGGTTGACAAGAGTGTCATTCTCCATAAATGTTTGGCATTTATCTGTACCGCAAACATCAAGCGGTATTCTAAAGCAATAAAAACGTTTCAAGAAGACATT
This sequence comes from Octopus sinensis, assembly GCF_006345805.1. Lineage (NCBI taxonomy): Eukaryota > Metazoa > Mollusca > Cephalopoda > Octopoda > Octopodidae > Octopus > Octopus sinensis. Next base: position 71,188,724 of record NC_043001.1, read on the forward strand.
ACGAAGAAAAGGGTGAGGAAGCATATGGAAGTGATTCGTGTTCAGAATAACAAAGCACGAGCACATACATCTTTGTCTATAAACATGCAATCGGGAAATTGCTGTGCTCTTTGGCCCTCAATACATCGTATACCACAGACATACGACTTCAAGCTTAAGTTTAGTTGTTTTGTTTTCAACGATAGGGAACTTTTTTAATGAATCAAATATTGAAATCTACGTATGACCTGGCCAGGTGCAACATTTGTAGCATAAAGCAGCTATTCATAATATACCTTCAATTAGGTATTGTATGTTTTAAAAAGTAACATAAATATTTGCACGGTTAAAAACAAGAACAAATTTCCGTGTGGTTTGTCATTTGTTATCTTTCAGTTCTAAAATACCCAAAACATCCATTATCTCTGTTTTACGCCAGAAATACTAATATCAAATTAGTTTTAAAAAATATATTAAAAACCTACTTTAGAAAGATAATTCATGACAACTTCCATGACATCGCGTTGTTAGTATGGCTTACTGTTCAATAGACAAGGAAAGATTCACACACAAATACACACACAGCGGCAAAAAGCTATATATGCCTATATGTGTATAAGTATCACTCACTCTTTCTCTCTCTCTCTCCCTTCTCCCTACACACACAAACACACACGCACACACACACACATATATATATATATTTATATTTGTATGTATATGTACATATATATTTTATATGTTTTGTTGAACGTCTGTCTTCTTTACAAAAGAATGGAACAAGTATTCAATATATAATACAAAATTTGTATATTTTGTTGCAAATTGACGCTTCAAATATCGCGTGTATATATATATATATATATTATATATATATATATATATATATATATATATATATATATATATATATATACATATATATATATATAGAGAGAGAGACAGACAGAGAGAGAGACAGAGAGACAGAGAGACAGAGAGAGAGACAGAGAGAGGAGGAGGAGGAGGAGGAGAAACAGAGACAGAGATATAGATAGATAGAACGATAGGTAGATAGATAGATAGATAGATAGATAGATAGATAGATAGATAGATAGATAGATAGATAGATAGATATTTATACTTGTGTATATATTTATATATATATATGTATGTACATTGAGAGAAATTTACTCGTTCAAGATATTTTACTTTGACTGATATAGCGGCAACCCCTACTAACCGACGACAAGATACTTCTCAGGTTACTTCGGTGTCTACCCAGTAGATCTCAATGTTAATTACAGTCGTATTTAGAGTTTGCAGATCACCTTCTTCCTTCGTCAGAACGTATAAAGAATGAATATGTGTACCTGTTCGTTTTGATTCTTGCTCTTTGTCCTTCTGATAACTGATTATCGACCTGGCAGTCATTTGCATGCTTTAGCACACAACCGGACTATTCTTATGTTGAGTATGTAAATAAGAACTAGAGTTATTGTTTATCTTCAGAGATCCGGTGAAGCTTTGACTGAAAGAAAGACACAGGAAAGTTGAAATAGTGACACCAACAAGCGTTAGCAAATAATTTAGTTTGCCATAATTCTTGTTTAGTTCAGTGATCAGGTTGAAAATTTGACCGCGGAGATACAACGATGTCGCAATGCTGGCGTCTCCAAGCCCCGCTACGTCACTGAATTTCGAATGTTGTGAACACACATCGTCTGAAGGGACACGTTCTCAGCGATTGATCTATTCACGTTCACATGTGCCGGAACGTATTGAGACTATTTATACATATTATTCTTTTGATTCTCATTGTTTTGCTCCTACATCATTACTTATTTCATTTGATGTCTTTATCAAATTATAGACCCTGACTCGCATAACAACCATATTTATTTTCAGTCATATAATACTTTGGTAATTAAATTTCAGAATTTCTTTATTTTTCACTTTCATTAAGACCAGTTACATCTTGGTTTCAAATTCTGACACAAGGCCAGCAATTTGAGTGAGGAGAGTAAATTGATTACATCGATCCCAGTGCTCAACTGGTATTTATTTCATCGTCCCCGAAAGGATGAAACGCAAAATCGACCTCGATA
>NC_043001.1:71195789-71215789 GCF_006345805.1 Octopus sinensis
ATATATAGGAACTCAAGGAGGTAATATATCTTTGTTACCCATTTTCTAAGTTAAAAGATAAAAACAATTTATCAAATACTATTGTTGGCAGTAAGACGATATTTGAACAAAGGTAGTCCAACCATAGCCATGTAATGCTCGAAAATTTTATCTGGCGTATTGCTTCTCATTTAGAAGACATATATGTGAGATTCGGCTTCTATATTTAACATATCTAACAACCACCTATAAATTCCCGCGTCTGTACGAGACATTCGGCCCATGAATCGTTCGTGATGCGGAATAATAAGTAAATGATATACATATACATATATATATAGTTACCGACCTGTATGGCGAATTTTTGTCGTTGAGGAGGACCTAAGTAAGTGTAGGATGACTTCTTAAAAATCAATCGGCACCTTCCACATTGAACACCATCAGTTCTCTGTTCTTTCCGCTGTCCGTGTAGCCTGGTGTCCCACTGCCCACCGAGTAAAAGCTATAGTCTATAGATTAGAGACAGGTATACATATATGTGTTTATATCTGTATATATATATATATATATATATGGCAGGATGTGTGTGTGTGTGTGTGTGTGTGTGTGTGTGTGTGTACGTGAATGTAGTTTATGCGCATCCACAAATTAGCCCGCATGTCACTCAAATTTTAAGAGGACATTCGTAACGACCCTAGCTGTATTTTGGTCAAATTATTTTCCCTCGAGGCACCCGCGAATAGCAGTAAATAGTTTTGAGCCATAACTTCTAACAATTTTTACGGCGGAGAAATCCGCCATTGTTTACTAACCAACATGAATTAAGTCCCCTCCTAACGACGATGTGAAGAGAGGTAGGGAGAGGAGGAGAGAGATAACAGATTTTTAAAATTTCGTCTTTTTACTGAGTGATCAACAAGTAAAAACAGACAGGTGTTTTATGTATGTATGTATGTATCTATGTATATATGTGTGAATGACTTCAGTCACACACACACACAGACACGAGCATGTATGCGTACAAAATACATGTATGCAATATGTTTGTGTGTGTGTGTGTTGCCCGTATATATATATATATATATATATATATATATATATATATTTACATATATACACAATATAAGTGATATTCTCCGTTTCTCCACAACTAATTTCCAAATTAGCTGAATCCGTTGCTCTCCTCATAGCGATACATAGCTGGTTGTGCGTGAACATGGGAGAGAGCAGAGGTTACTAGAGCAAAAGACCTACTTGTTGACTGTAGACACACTCCTTCGCAAACGATCAGCTATTATTTTGTAAACAATGTTTCGAAACTGTTCATGTTTTCGAAAGGAGAGATATGACTCACGTCTCTGCGGGAGAAGGTAGCCTCCTCTATTCCTGTTATAAAACTTTCTTCCGGGTGCCAAATTTGCTTCAAATGATGGTATTACTCAGGTAGGAGGTGGTGGTGGGAAAGTGGCAGGGGCAAAGGCGTGCAAAATCATGTATGCAATAGGTATATGTACGTATATGTTTGTGTGTGTGTTTGTTGCCCATATATATATACTTAGTTGTGATCTGAACATAACCGCTTCTCGCACAGACGATCGGGGGCCCTTTTGGGCGTTCTATTCTCCTTGCTAGAAGGGTTCTGAACTCATGGGCAAAGTGGGGTTACATGATGGGGTGGTGTTTTCAAAAGGGTTGCCATATGCAGCCTGATCACCTCTGCCGATCTAATTCCCAACCCATACACTCTCGTCGCGACACTGATTCTACAGAACTGGGTTGGGTATGAAAACCAACTTTAAAGTATAAATATAGATGTTTATGAATCAGCAATGTTCGGTTAACTCCTATTTGGGGTGAAAAATCAATAAACTGAATCCTTATGGGGTTTTCCATTTAATCAGGACAAAGAAATCGATAAACCGAGTCCTTATAGGACTTCCCACTAAAATTGGTTACACCCCATTTTCAACCATAACGTCTACCAATTTTGATGTATTCTGTTCAAACTTGATACCAGCATTACTTAGGATTCATGGGATCTTTGAATGCTGTAAGTTCTCCAAAAACGAAAAAGAAATCGGTGAGTGGAAAAAATTGATAAACCGATTCCTTATGGGATTTTCCAATCAAATTGTCTGCAAAATTTCAGCTAAAAATTTACCAATTTCAACGGATTTCACTCAAATTTGACGTCGATGTTACTTTGTTTGCTTTGAAATAAAGAGTTTGATTAGCTTAATAATCCTAACTTAATCCCGAGCAAGGCCGGGTTATACTGCTAGTATATATATATATATATATAATATATATATATATATGTGTGTGGTGTGTGTGTGTGTGTGTATTGTTGTATTTAGGAATGGTCATTGTGCCAGTTTAGCCAATAAAAACACACGCACTGTATATTTGGTGTTACTTTGCTTCAGCGTTATTTACTTTCTACATTAATCTTAATTTTATTTTGGCCAGAGTTCTTTCGTCACACTCCTGTGACCGCAACAGTGGTCCTTTGCTTTCTTCTTTCTTATTTGTGTGTCTCTCCTTACTAACGGTCAGCCATTTTGTATTTTGTATTTCTATTGTATGTGTCTTCATTTGCGCATGTGTATACCTGTATGTGTGTCTATGTTTAGTTAGTGTGTGTGTGGGGGAAGTGTCTGTAATATTCGTATCTCCTGTTTATATACGTTCGTGTAATTTTTTTTGTTTAATTTTATTTTGTTCATGTGTTTACACCTACTTATTATTATTATTATTATTATTATTATTGTTATTATTATTCAGTAGTTTTATTTTTATAGCGTGCTTTCACTTCACTACCGAGCGCAGCTCTGTGTGCCTTGGTTATGTGCTGTGATTTGTTGTGATGCTCTGATGGTTATTGTATGGAAAGTGTTCTGCGTAGGATGTGTGCAGTGCCTAGTAGTGCAATTTTCTGTATGTTATATGTGTTTGTAAGTCCTGGTGTTTTTGTTATGTATTTGTCTGAATATTTTTTTTCCATGCCTAATGCACCTACTATGATAGGAATTGTTTCTGTTTTCAGGTTCCACATTCTAGTTACCTCTATTTCCAGGTCTTTGTATTTTGAGAGTTTCTCCATTTCTTTTAGAGACACGTTGTCTTCTGCCGTTATTGATACATCAATTAGAAAGCATTTTTTTTCTTCATGATCTCTGATAACTATATATGGTCTGTTGGCCTTAATTTCTCTATCTGTGTGTATCGGCATATCCCAGAGTATGGTTGCTTTCTCGTTTTCTGTGGCCTTTTCCGGTGTGTGCCTATACCATCTTTTTTCTGTTGTTATTCCATAATGTTGGCATAGTTTCCAATGTATGTAGGTTCCAACTCTGTCATGTCTGTGAATATATTCCTTCTTAGCCAGGACTGGGCAGCTAGAGATAATATGATTTATTGTTTCTTGTCCATCTCCACATATTCTGCAGTTACTTGTAATATTTCTTTTCATTACATGTTTTTGGTAATTTCTGGTGGGGAGGCTTTGGTCTTGTGCTGCAATTAAAAATCCCTCTGTTTCTGCTTTGAGTCCCGAGCTTCTCAACCATTGCTGGGATTTTTCTTTGTCTATTTCTTTTGCGTTTAGTTTAGTGCAGTATTTACCATGAAGGGGCTTTTCTTGCCATCGTTTTATCATGGCTCGTTGCTGTTCTATTTTTAGTTTGGATTTCATTTGTTTTATAGCTTTTGTTGTTTGATTAATCATCTTCTTCTTCTTTGTGTTTATTAGGTGGTATGATTTCTTGTTTGTATTTGTCAGCTTCCTTAAATACTGAGAACAGTTTTTTGTTTTGCTCGTGTTTTGCTGCTATCTGGATCAGTTTTCCTTCCTTCTGAAGTAGGTATTTTTGCAGTCCTATGGTGGTTATTTTATAGTAGTTTTCCAGCTGTATAAGGCCTCTACCACCTTCTATACGTTGTATATATAGTCTTTCTATGTCAGATTTTGGGTGATGCATCCTAGATCCTGTCAGTATTTTTCTTGTTTTCCTATCTATTTTGGACAGTTCATTTCGTGTCCAGTTAAGGATATTGTAGCTGTAACTTATAACTGGGACAGCTAAAGTGTTGATACCTATTATCTTGTTTTTAGCATTGAGCTCTGTTTTTAGTATTGATCTAACTCGTCTATAATATTCTTTTTTTATTTTCTCTTTCATTTGTGTGTGTTGTGTCTTATCTAGTTCATGGATTCCTAAGTATTTGTAAGTTTGGCTTTGGTCTAATTCTTTTATTTCATTGGTTTTATCTAGTGTGATGTTGTTACTCTTAACTAGTTTTCCTCTTTTCATGGTTACTTTGGCGCATTTTTCTAATCCAAATTTCATATCTATTTCTTTGGTAAATCCATGAACTGTCTTTAATAGTGTTTCCAGCTGTTTGTCATTTGCAGCGTCTAGTTTTAGGTCATCCCTATATAAAAGGTGGCTGATCGTTTTGCCGTAACATTTATATCCGCATCCAGTTCTATTTAGCATATCAGATAGAGGTGACAGTGCCAAGCAGAAAAGGAGTGGAGAGAGCGTGTCTCCCTGGAATATTCCTCTTCTAATGGGGATGTCTTTGGTTTTCATGAGTCCCTCTTTTGTTTGGAGGTGTAGGACTGTTTGGACTTTTATTCATAGAGTGCTCTATGAATTTTATGATTGTTGGTGCTACTTTGTTAATGGCTAGTGTTTCGAGGATCCATGTGTGGGGGATGCTATCAAACGCCTTTTTGTAGTCAATCCAGGCCATACTGAGGTCTTTCTTCTTTCTGTGGCTGTCTTCAGTTACGACTTTATTAATCATTAGTTGATCTTTACAGCCATATGAGCCTTTGCGGCATCCTTTCTGCTCTTCTGGGAACAGTTTGTTTTCGTCCAGGTGCTTGTTCAGCCTTTGCGATATCACTGCAGTAAATGCCTTGAACATAGTAGGGAGGCAGGTTATTGGTCTGTAGTTTTCTGGTTTTGTTGTTTCATTTGATTTGGGAATTAAGATGGTTTTCCCCTTCGTGAGCCATTCAGGCATTGTCTCTGGCTCTGCTAATATGCTGTTAAAGTTTTCAGCCAGCTTTTTGTGCATTCCTGTTAGATATTTCAACCAGAAGTTGGGGATCTTGTCATGCCCAGGTGCCTTCCAGTTGCTTAGTTTTTGCAGTGCCTGGGTGACCTCTTCAGTTGTTATGGAGGTTGAAAGTTGTTCAGATGCCGAGTTTGTTATTTTCATACTCCTTTTTTTTGGCTGTTCGTTCGCCGACCATATTTCTCTCCAGAATTCTTCCAATTCTTCTGCCGTTGGTGCTGCAGTGACTTCTATTTTATTTTTGCCCAGTTCTTGGTAGAACTTTTTGGGGTCGGAGTTGAACTTTTTGTTCTGTTCAAAGAAGCGTTGGCGTTTCTCGTACCGGCGGATCCTTTGAGCTTTGGCAAGGATATCTTGCTTCAGCTTTTCTTTTATCTCCGGCAAATCTTTTTCTGTGATGTTATATTTGCGGAGCATTTTTGTTCTCTTTTTGTTGCTCAGTAGCGTTGCTTGTTTGCTGATTTCATTAAGAATCGACAGGTCTTTTCTAATTTTTTTTACTTTGTTTTGGATGTTATTTATCCACAGGTTTGTTTGGGTGGTGGTACTCCTGTTTGGGCGGGTTTGGGTGAGTATCCAGCTTCTTTTGTGGCTGCAGTGGCTGCTGCGTATATCAAGTCATTTAGTTCAGTGATATCACTTTTTTTGTTTCAGTGGCTAGTTCAGTGACGGCTAGGTTTATGTTGTTTATAATTGGTGTTGTTATTGCGTTTATTTTTATTCTTGGGAGGTATGGTCGGTGGTCCATTTTGGGCTCTGTGGTTTTCAGTTCTTTGATTATTTTATTTTTTATATTATCATTATCATTAGGCTCCCCTTCGTTGTTTACATCGTGTTTGTTGGGAATGTTGCGTTTGTCTTCGTGTTTTACAGTTTCAGTGTTTATATTATTGGGCATTGTTGTGTGGCTTCTATTTACATTTTCCTGGTGTATTTTTTCTTTTAAATGTTCTATTTCTATTTCTGATATTTTTTGGGCTTTGAGAATGTATCTTCGTACGTTAGCTAATTTATTAGGGTTCATTGCTGTATCCAAGTCTATATCTCTATTATTTTCCTTCCATATTTTATATGTATGTGTTGTTGTATTTTCATTTTGTGGGTAGGGCATTGCTGTGAAGTATGCGTGTAAGATAGAAATGTATTCCTCACGTGTCCATTTACGTCTTTTGGGTTTTAATTGCGAGGCATGAGGTACAACGTCCGGCCCATTATTTTGACGGTCGTCATTTTCGTAGGGTACCGGTCCGTTTATTTCTGTTGTCACATTATTTCGCACGTGTAGTTTTTCGTACATTTTTTGTTGTAGGTTTAATGTACGTACCGCTCGATTGTTATTCTTGGGTTGAATAGTATCGGTGGCATTTAATTTCGTCGTAGTTCCTTTGTACATGGTGTTTGAGGTCGGGGATGATCGTGTTGTTCCACGCATGTTTACATGTGTTGTGTTAGAGGTGGAGATAATATCGAGTCAAAATACATCATTTCGTTTCGAAAATAGTAATAAATTTCAATTAGTATCACTTACTCGGATATAGTCCAATTCTTTGTTAGTAAATCTTTGGCTCCATAGGGTGCCCTTGTTTTCGATGTTTGTGGATAGATTTCGGAGCTCTGTATTTTCCTTCTTACATCTTAAACGTCCCCGGTGTCTCTCTCTTCTATTATTATTATTATTATTATTATTATTATTATTATTATTATTATTATTATTATTATTATTATTATTATTATTATGTATGATAATAATAATAATAATATATATATATATATATATTGTGTGTAGGTTTAGATGAGTAAAATGAAGCCAATGTGTTCCATAGCGTATTTGCAATTATAGATATATTTATCTGTGTGTGTTACTCATGTTTAAAAATGTGTATATAGATACATCTGTAAATTATATATACTAAATACAAATACTAGGTGCATTCCAGAATATTTGAGACTTATTTCAGATGAGACATTTGTTAATTTCAAAGAAATTATAAAGCTCTAATTTCCTTCAAAGTAGATTCTTCTTTCTTCAATGTACTTAAGGCAACATTCCAGCTAGTTCATGAAATCTCACTGGAAATCCTACACTGTGAAGGTGTCCAGGAAACATGGAAACATGTCACAGCCTCCTCCAGCTATTCCTTCAGCTTAGGGAGCAAGAAAAATTGACTGGATTCAAGATCGGCACTGTATGTAGCGTAAAGGTCAGATTCGATTCTCACCTTTGTCAAGTAGTTAGTTACTATTACAGAATTGTGGACCGGAGCATTTTCCTAATACAGGTGCCCAAGCCTTTTGCTAGGAAATGTCTTCCTGATTTGTATAAGGTTCTCCACAATGTACGCTGACCAGAGGGAACCTGGTGAATATGTATGATGACCTTGTTGTCGAAAAGGAGAACCATCATTAGCTTCCGATGGATTTGCTCCTCCTGGTAATTTGTTCCACTGGAAAACATGCTCGTCTCATATAAGTTGATCCATAAGTAGTCTGGAGCTATTCATATGGTTTCACCCAGTTGAACACAAAATTGTATTGCATAGCGAACTTCCAAATTATCATAGCATCCCAAGAGCATCCTGCAAACTAGTTAGCTGTGGGAAATAGTATTTAGTAAGATGTGTTCAAAGTACTCCTATAGCCGTCGCCTTTTACCAAATAGGCAAATAAGGTAGGTGTCTTCTACCATAACCGCTGTTTGACTAAACCCTGTCCCGATTTCTATTGGTTGTGTTCATTCCTTAGATTCATCATTGCCGTTGTGTTTATTCTAACTGCTGTTATAAGCTTCAGCTCCTTATCCCCGCCATATTTCTTTCCATCGTTATCTTCATTTCAGTCTTTACTCCCCCACTCATTATTTCTCTCTCTCTCTCTCTCTCTCTCTCTCTCTCTTCACATAAATATATACATACATGCATATATATATATATATATTATATATATATATATATATATATATATTATATATAATATATATATATATATATTATATATATATTATATATATATATATATATATATATATATATATATATATATATATATATATAATATATATATATATATATACTAGCAGTATCACCCGGTGTTGCTTGGGTTTGTATCGACCCTTTAGAATTAGAATTTTTGAAAAGTAAAAATTTTGCATTATGCAACTTGTTATTCTCTTCAAGTGAACATCTTTCCAGTTGAAATACACCGAAAAATGGTGACACAGCAGTCAAAAATCGTAAAATATAGGGATTTTCATAGAAAAAAAGCACCTTTTTGATGTAAATAATTTTTGGTGTTAACATGGTCCGATTTGAATTTTATCTTCTACAGAATGAAGGGCAAGCCTTCTTCTATCATACTCTCAATTTTGTTCAACTTGCGCTGCAGGGCTTCGAGGGAGATAGTGTTAGTTGAAGGCTACCAAACCTGACACACACTTCAGCTTTATATATATAGATTTGCTACACACTACTTTCCATCCTTAATAATGAAACTTGGCAGATCCAAAAGTTAAACACACAGATACACACACAGACACACAAGTTGAGTTTGGTATATATAGATTTCTCAACGGGGATTTCAGGGGAGAGTTTCGGGGAGTCGCTGGCGATGTATCGTGATGATCAAAAATCTGGCCTGCTAAAATTTGGTTAAAGTAATTCAAACTGCAGACTCAACGCAATATGGTCACATTTAATTCAAAGCGTTAAAAATGTTATGAAAATAATTGGTATGTGTTCACAAAGTTCAAACGATTAATACGAAAAAACCCTCCAGGCTACATCCCGACATTTCATTTTTTGCCAAATACTGCTCGCTGTTTCTCTCAGCCTTAAATATACAAGGGATGTGATAAACTAGTCTATAAATTAAAACTGACCTCATAAAATATATAAAAATAAAAACCTTTTAATCAGTGACAGACAGTGTTTCCTTGAAAATTTTAGTTACGACCATACTGTTGTAGGTATAACATGTTCTTTGTATATCTCTTTAACTTCTTGGAGATTTTAAGTATAATTATACTAATGTGTTGTAATTTAATTAAATTCTGTCTTCGTGGAGCTAAAGATTGCTCTACATTTTAAATTGATGTAATGATTGCATTCTTTAATTAAATAGAGTTGCATGAAACTATCGTACTGCATTAGCTCTGGATATCCCTGTTGCTTATTTTGATTTTAATGATGTGATTTTGAAATTGTATGGATAATACCGTACTAAATTCTGGTGCCTCAACTTAAGTACCATATCTGAATATATATATATACATTCATTGTTACATACATACAGACACTTACAAAACACACACATACACATATATATATATAAAGGCTTTTTCCAATGCGCCAGAGAAAAAATTTGTTTGCTTGTTATCAGTCGTAAGACACTTGTTGTTTTCACCGTTAATGCTTCTGTATTTCATGTTTCTGTATTCCATTATTGTTTTTTGTTTTTTTTTTATATCTGTCCCTTTTGCTGTCCTGGTGTTCGTATGCATTCGATCCTTCTTCCAGGAAATCTACGCTTCCAGCTTAGTTTTTCTTGGAGGGCTGGCCGTGATCTAGTAATCTCAAGATTAATCAGCCGAAATTACTACGATGATCCGGTTCTTGACTGAAGACTGAGGGGTTCGAATGTCCTGTCCATGTTTATTGTATCGTCTTCTATGAGTTATACGTTCTTGTCCATGTTGTATTTTTCTACATACCTTAATATATATATATATATATATATATATATATATATATATATATACATACATACATACATACATACATACATACATACATACATACATACATACATACATACATACGTATCGCTTTCTTCATTTCCAGGGACATTCTCAACGAGCTGGAGTGTGTTCACAAATTGCTGTGTCAATTTATTCCCTGTATCCCCTCTCTTTTCCCGCTTTCTCTTCCATTACGCTTTGCTGATCTATTCTGCCTCTATGCGCTGCCAACTTTTCTATTCCTACTTCCGCTGTAGCAACATATAGCGCTTTTAAATTAAACTCGTCATACTAAAAAAACGCATTCTTCTTATCTCCACAGATATATTTGTGTTTGTGCATATGTATGTGTGCATTTATATATGTAGGGTGGATGGGGGGTAATGTGAGTGTAAGTATTTATTCATATATCTATGTCTCTGAAGAGAAATATCTCCAGAAGTTATCACACTATTTCGATAAAAAATATCAAATCGAGTAACGAGTACCATAGAAGCAGCCGCTTCAGTCTATTTACTGGACACCACTTCCATGAGACCTGAGTGAAATAACTGAAACCAGCAAAAGTTTTTAAAAATTAATTATTTTTCTCCTTAAAAGTGTTGTCCAATAAGTAATAAGTTTGTTTCAGCCAATCGTCGAAACAAAGACCAAATTCTTGCATTTCACTTCATATTTCATGCAGTTTTGTTTTGACATTTTGTTCCGTGTTAATTTTAGCGTAATATTATATTTTATGTTGTTTAATCTCGAGATGGTCATTACAGCAATGATAAACACATGCACTGGTTCTTTTTCCTTCTTTATTTGTTTCCCAGTTGATTAACTCTTTTACATATTAGCTGATCAATTGTTTGAATAATCCTTGCGTTTATCAGTAAGTTAGTTAAAGTCGTTTCGTCGAAAAATCGACATCATTAGTGACATGTCCTCTCTATTCCAGGACTGTTTAATTTTTGTCTCGACGAATAGCTCATAAAGAATTGAAGTAGATCCAGTGCGTGTATTTTTCATTGGCATAACAACACTCCTGAGATACAGCAAAATATTGTTCAACACTATAAAGAATCATGCAAGCCAAATGCCGAAAAGAAATTTTCTCCATGTTAGCCCAACCTAAACACGGATTTTCTGTTAGAACACTCTATACTGCGCTAGTTACCAGGAGAGGACCACTCATATTGGCTTTTGGTGTAAAATGCACTTTTTATTATATCGATAACGGAGAAATAATTTCAAGTCAATTCCAGCGCTAAGACTAGCATTAATACTGCTTCTGCCGCTAAGTATATTCTCTATTTTGAGTTTTATCGAAAATGTATTTTGTCTTAAGTTTCATCTCAAGTAGATCCAAGTTTTATTTATTTCCTTTCCTAGTCGCAGCATTTACCTGTCATTATTTTTCCCGCTTTTTTGGGGGAATGGGGTTACGCCTAAACATTAAATACCTAACAACAGTAACCAAGGTATGTCTATGCTGCTTTGTTCGTTTTGTTGGATCTCTCACAGCAGTATTATTTTATTGTTTACGACTATTTCGCATATACGCGCACGACAGTCACATATTGAATGATATATAAATACACCATGCCGGAATGATAGACGAGATCTTCAGGAGTGAAACACATGTCCGTAAAGTTGCTAAATAGGAAATTACCTGAGGTCAAAGAACTATAACTACTGACAAATACTGATCTTCTTATACTCAGTTTAAACTCACGACACACACACACAAGTACACTCATATACACACATACACACAAACACACACACACACGACGATTTCTTACAGAGTAATACGCAAACACACAAACAAAACTAAACAATTACAGATATATGCGTGTTTATGCATATGTACGTGTGTATATTTATATATGTAAGGTGGATGGGGGGTAATGTGAGTGTAAGTATTTATTCATGTATCTATGTCTCTGTAGAGAAATATCTCCAGAAGTTATCACACTATTTCGATAAAAAATATCAAATCGAATAACGAGTACCATAGAAGCATCCGCTTCAATATATTTACTGGACACCACTTCCATATGAACTGAGTGAAATCACTGAAACAAACAAAAGTGTGAAAAAATTTATTATTTTTCTCCTTAAAAGCGTTGTCCAATAAGTACTTACTTTGTTTCAGGCGACAGACATATGCGTATATTGTGTCGAGCTGCAAGTACACTTACTATTATTCCAGAAGCACATTTTTGTTGTTACCCGAGTACCTATGTACTTTGAGTTTTTCCCTCAAATACATATCCACTTCTATAATCCCACTGTATTTTTTGTGATTTTTACTGGCCGACAAGTACATATGAACTAGTGAGGTTCCACAACTGTGTATAAAGCGACAAATATACATTATATTTGTAATCTGTTCCTGGTACCAAAATGTTATCGCTCCTTGCTTTACATGGTCTCTCTCTGGAAAGTAGCGGCCAGATACTTTTAGTACTTATCAGAAATTAATACATATATGTTTCTAAAAACATTTCCTCCTCTCCTCAAAACGAAAAAGATGTAGTGAATATCTCAATGCACTATGTCAGAATAAAAGACGAGATGTTTACGGTTGAAGCAATTTTGTCCGTATGTTTGTAAAATAAGAAATATCTTTGGGCTAAACAACTATAAATATTGGCAATATTAATATTCTTTTATGGCAACGAACTAGCAGAATCGTTAGCACGCCGGGCAAAATGTTTAGCGGAATTTCTTCCGTCTTCGCGTTCCGAGTTCAAATTCCACCTTTTATCATTTCGGGGTCGCTAAAATAAGTATCAGTTGAACATTGGGATGAATGTAATCCACTTATCGCCACCTCCAAATCTGCGTGCCTTGAGCCAAACTTTGAAACCAATATTAATCTCCTTATTCTCATCTAAATCTATTCTGGGTTCACCCGTAATTTTGTAACATTGGGATCCAATCTAAAGTGGGATCAAATGTAGATTTGAACACAGAAGAGAGAACGAAATTTTGTTCCCTTCGAATCATTTAATTGAGGACTTCGTGAGATGCTACCACCATTTATCTCTCCACAACTACAGTTGCATAAGTATTAAAATGTATTTAATATCCATATAATACTAAACGGTGGCGACGAATATTAAGTAATAATGAATGCTGCGACGATTATTGAGAAATAATAGAGGCTACTATTTAATATCAGAGAATTCAATTGACCGATACTTAAGTTTATCAATGTAAGAGATAATTTCCTTTAGATTATAAACGAGACAAATGTGCTAGGGCCTGGAATAAATCAGCTGAAATTCAATTAATTGCCTACTCCATATGGTTACAGGGCATCGAGCAACATCTATTTAATTGCTACATTTGAACAACACACTTTCCCTCGCTTCCGTTATATTGATTTCAAAACGCTTCTCTGCCAATTCATCCTCTCTCTTTCTCTCTCTCCCTCTTCATCTTTCACCCCCTCTCTCTCTCACTTTCTCTCTCATCCCTATTCGCCTAACTTCCGTTCTCTTCCACCCACTATACATATTAATCATGTGTGTGTGAGAGTGTGTGTGTATGTGTGTATATGTGTGTGCGTGTGTGTATGTATGTGTCTTCGTGAATGTGTGCGAATGTGTAATGTTCTCAGACACTTTCTGATGCTTCCTTTTATTCTTGTCTACGTCAACCACTCCCCGTACATTCTCACATACACCTCTATATAACTCCTTTGCTTCTACGAGTAGGTACCCAAAAGTAATAGGAAATGTTCTGTGTGGAACAAACGCGTCGTAGTTCGTGCTTCCGCCGCCAGAAGCCACTTGATGCAACCCCCAGGCATCTGTCTGTCGACCGGCGTCGTCCTCTTTAGTTCTACTGCCACATGGCGCGCCTCTGTTTGGAAGTTGATCCGGACTTTTTTCGAAGGTCATCACTGGTGACGAAACCTGGTGCTACGGAATTTGTTGATGTAAAAAAAAAAAACCACAGAGGCGTTAAAAGGCATCATTTCGCAAGGGTTCCAGGATTGCTTCGTACTGACGCATTGCTTCAAAGGGAGAATGCATTGAAGGCTATAAAAATGTAAACGTAAAAGTAAGTGAATAAAGTAATATTGCAAAATTCCGGATTCTTTTGGGTAAACACCTCGCGTCTTCCTTTTCCCTCTACACTCTCGATAGCTTATTAACCTATACATATGTGTGTGCACGTGTGTGTGTGTGTGAATGTGTGTGTGAACGTGTGTGTGAGCGTGCGCGCGTGCGTGTGTGTATACGTGTGTGTGTGTGTTAGTGTGTGAGTTAGTGTGTGAGTGTGTATGTATATTCCTATTTACATATATATATTATACCTTTACGTACCATTTAGTCGAGATTGCTCGATGTATATATACATGTATATATATATATATATATATATATATATATATATATATATATATATATATATATATATATATATATATACATCGATATACCATGATGTACTGGTGATCTGATGAGCTAGCGTTCTTTACCTGCATTGATTTGTGAATATAAAATTGTATTGATTACTGTGTAGCATGTATATTAGTACACGGAGAATACATATATAATCTTAGCGGTGTTAAGTGGTTAAATAGCCGTGCCCTACTCTCATACCTCCTGCCTATTTGTGGTTCATGTACTGATCATGAAATAATTTCATTTATTGCATCCTCTGGTTCTCATGGAAATCTTCAGAATACGCCTCTGTGTTTCATACATACACAAACAGCCGTGTCACCTCCCTCAATAATATTCTTGCAAAACCTGATAGTTAACATTCGCAACAGAATATCTAACCTTTCTTCTTCTAAAGATATTTTGATAGGGCAGCCCTTTACTACAACAAAGTCCCAGCCAACAATGGCTTTAACGATTAATTATTTTACAACCCTTCTACTAATGATACGAATCATAATAATTGACCCACAAATAGACCTTGGAGAATAATTAGGTTCATTCACCCATTCTTTTCTATAAATTATAAAACTAGCATAAAGAAAAGATACCCATCTTTCTTAGATAAACAGTTTGCTGTAAATCAATTGTGCAAAAATTATTCAACAGACGCTTAATTAAATTATCATATACCGACAGCCTCAATATGAAGAGCATAGTTCCACTGAGACACCACCAAGTATCTACTCCCAGTTATAAATGTAAAGACGCCGGAAAATGCCCACTCGACCAGGGGTGCATGATAAAATCCGTCATATATGAGGCAAAAGTTATAGCTCCTCAAGCGGGCTCTGTTAACAGACCACATTGTAGTCTAACACAGAGACGTATTCTGAAGATTTCCATGAGAACCAGAGGATGCAATAAATGAAATCATTTCATTATCAGTACATGAACCACAAATAGGCAGGAGGTATGAGAGTAAGGCACAGCTATTTATATATGTATTCTCCGTGTACTAATATACATGCTACGCAGTAATCAATACAATTTTATATTCACAAATCAATGCAGGTAAAGAACGATACCTCATCAGATCACCAGTACATCTTGGTTACATCATTGATTAAAGGGAGAAATTGGAAAGATCTTTTTTTAGGCCCAGCTGACATAATTTACAACATTAAATGGTACAAACCGAATATGAGAAACCAAAGATAATTTATTTATCCAAACAGAGCTCTTTCAGTACAAGAAATTAATTGTTTCTTAAAAGGCCTAAGATTTAATCTAACACCACAATGCGCTGTCTCAAATGAAATACAGCACATTTCACAGTTCTGTAGCATAATAGAGAAATCATTTGATAATAAAAACAGTGACAAATCAATTGTCAGAAACAAAAGTATTACAGGCCTACATCTAATGCCTAAAGCGTTAGATGAAATTTGTGACTTAATATCCAGCTTCACATACAATGAACCTCTACACCCTCAACTCAAACCCAATACTAGATACAAAAAATGGGAATTTATACATAAACTCAAAAAGCAATTACGGCATTATAAATAGAGAATCAGGAAAAGGAAGAATTGTAATTATTAAGGATGTTGAACACTACAAAAGTGCTATAATGTCTTTACTATAAGATATGGCCTATTACGAAATGGTAAAGGTTTACCAATAATAAATGACGATGACAAAACTGAACATCCTCAATCACCGACATCAAACTGGTTTAACTAAAAACAATGAATATGACTACAAGCTCATTTTGAATGGAAAACAAGATACTTCTTCGGTCTCCCCCAGATCCACCTGAAGAAAAGTTTTAGGGATGCTTGTAAAGAATCAACTTCATCCCAACGATCATAACTTTATGCCAATTGTAGCAGATCAGAACTTCGAAACGCACAGACTCGGTAATTTTACAGATATACTATTGATTGAGGCCTACTTTAAAATACATACCAAGTTTTGTGAGAAAGAACATGTATCATTTAAAGCGCTTCCTCAAAACCATCAATAAATATATTAATGTTACACCAATTGATATTGTAAACGACTATACCACGACACCATACTAATATGAAGTAGAAGCAATAGGATTCTGGCTCGGAAAATTCGCTATGGCATACATGGAGGTCCAGATATATGAACGATCTAATGTAAGACATAGCGTGGACTTGCATAAATATTTACTAGATAACTGCTTGATTCTGTGAACGCACACATTTGGACAGATTACTGATTTCAAAAACCTACTCAACAGCATGAACAATAGTGTTAACTATACCAGGGAATACAATTCTAATCATCAGCCAAACACAAATACTCAAACGTATATTCACTACAAACCAACAGATTCTAAACCATATTTGCTCTTCTCTTCATGCTATCCCAAACAGACGAAGACTAACATTTCATTTAATCTAGAATGGAGAATCTGCACAATTGTTTCAAACTATGGATTTCGTTATAAAAGACTCCCTGGATGAAAACAAATGCTATTTGCCTGACAATATCCATCAATATTCATAGAGAACGGAATAGAATGTGCCAAAGTAATAGATATTCGGGAATTGTGTAAACCAATAAACACTTCAGGTACTCCCAAAACTCTACCCTTTATTACAATATACGACCCAATAAAGTGTAGAGGTTTACAACGTTACCGCCAGATCATTCCACTACGGAGTCAAGATCCAAGAATGAAACAAGAACTCGAAATACACAAAATATTCAGAAGAAAACGGTAATCAAAATCACTCAAAAAAACTACTCACCAGTATTTAATAACCCTTCTCAAACTATGCAACAGGTGTCAAAATGTGTGACAATTCATTGCCAACAAATACAAGACCGCATAGCTAAACATATCCGACTGATTGGACCATAGGCATATGTCCAAAATCTAGGCCTTGTAACTTTACCAATATTCAACCAATACTAGAGATTAAACAGAATAAGTCAAGAAAATATATTCATACAAACCACAAATCATGACTGAGTAATGGACATTCACTCACAACTACTCACACACACATTCTTCTACTTCACAAGATTTGTAACATGCCGGCTTTAAATTTCGGATACTTTTCTTGCCTAGACTTATATATTCCAAATTTCCCCAGTTTAACTTTATTTTTCAAACAATACCACAATTCAAGCATGAATATTTTCACACAAAAATACAAACCTCGACTGAAACGATATCGACAAGCCACACAAATACTAACTCACGGACAATACAGTAGGACTAACAAAATTTAATGACTACATACAAACGATTCCTGTCCATTCTAACACTTAGATTAAATTTATATAATCTTGACACTGTCACAAAGCAGGAGCACTCAACCGTGTCACCCTTAACTTTCGGCACGAAAAGTATTGTCATGTGACAATAATGCGAGGATGAAGCGGGAAGTTACAAAAATTTCTAAGCCTAATCATGTGACTATCCTCTACCAAATTTTGTCCCAAACAGATACTAACTAGAGCTATGGTCTCTCCACAGAAGATATGTATATATGTGTGTGTGTGTGGGTACAATTTTCAATATTTGTAGTTCTGCTGGCCTTGTGCCTGTAACACGAACCCACAACAAACACACTTACACCTGCACACACCCTACACACACCTTTACCCAGATATTAACACCATGACACACACAAATATATGGTTCCACACATACACATAATTGAATACGGGTGCAAAACATCCAACACTATTTTTTGGAAATGGCTGTAAATATTGACTTCACACAAATACGTTGCTTCCCGATACAGGCACAAGGCCAGCAGAACTATAAATATTGAAAATTGTACCCACACACACACACATATATACACGCGCGCGCGCCCCAACATACATATAAACACACACGCGCGCGCGCGCGCACATACATACAGCTCTCCCTGTTCTAAACGAACTTACTTATCCAGTCAAGCGGAAAATACACTCCCTAACTACGCGCTAAAAAGCTATTTAAAATATCCACATGACGTCTACTGACCAGCCTGAACAATAAGAATTTTCAACAACACTATTTTCGAAAATTCTAAACATTCACGTGACCTCTTTATTATGGCCAATAAGAAATTTTAGGCGGGACACTAGCCAAATTTTAACTTCTCTGGAGCCTTTTTTCTTACCTCAACACCAACTTCCATTCAAACATTCACGTGACCCCTTCATAATGACCAATCAAAATTTTAGGCGCGAAACCAAGCAAATCCAAAACAACTCTGGAGCCTCTTTTTTTCACATATAAGAGACAGATTCTAATCTCTCTTTTATATTTTGATAAGCATAACAAATGCGCAACCGGTAAAAAGAACTTTCACCTAATTAAATTACTTAAATTACTTCAATTATTTGTCAGCATTTTCTTCATTTCCTTTTTTATATATCACCACTCGTGTTCGACATCTCCTTTTTTTAAATATATATATATATATGTATATATATATAAACATATATATATAAACATATATATATATATGTATGTACATATATATGTGTATTTATGTATGTATGCATGTATGAATATATGGACACATGCATGCACAATGGCAGACACAGAATCAATGACAACTGCAATACAACATAGCAATAATGCACTCGGGGTTGGGTTATTTGACCACTTATCGGAACACATCTTCACTTGGTCAAACCGAAATGGAGGATGAAATGAATTAAATACTATACACACATGCAAACGTATAGACATGTGCATATCTCTATCGGTATATACACACATACTTATATCCTTACACAGATACATACATGCATTCGTGCATACACACACATACATATATAGATACATATATATATATATATATATATATATATATATATATATATATATATATACATACACATACATATATATATACATACATACACACACATACATACATATATATATACATACGTACCCGCATACGTACATACATACACAGACACATATTTGCATGGATTTAATTACACTTTTATACCATAATTCTATGAATTTCTACTTGAGTACTACTACTACTAATACTAATACTACTACTAATACTAATACTAATACTAATACTAATACTACTACCACTGTTATTATTACAGTTGTCACTACTTAGAAGGACAAGAAGAAGTACATGAACATAAACAAGAAAAGACGAAAAGTAGAGGAGGAGCAGAAGGAGGAGCAAGAGGAGGAGGAGAAGGAGGTGGTGGGAGAGAATAATTTCAGTATTTCATTTATATTTGATGATCAATATAACATGATAAATTAACATGGTAATGAAGCATTACCTCAACATTGCAGCAATTAAATTCCTAGATTATTCAGCTATTTCCCATGTTATATCATAGCCAACTAAAATTACTATCAAGTTTCCATATAGTTTACTTATTATTAATACTCTACCATCACACGACCTTACACTCTTCAATGTTTCTCGGTCCCCGCAGAATATTCTATCTTTGCTATATTTATATATACTCAAATTTATGATCAATTTTCAGTGATGTTAGTTTGTAATTATTCAATGACAAATATTTCATGTAGGATAACTTTTCTGTTTCCTAAGAGTATGAAGTATATCAATTAGGGGTTCCATGTTAATTGCATTCCTGCGCAAGATATGCGCTAATTGTCCATTTAAAATGCCTTGTATACAAGCAATAACTGAATCATTTGGAAGGATATTGCTGATTCTCAAGAGTAAGCGCTTGTCTACTCTTTCATACTTAGGAAAAAAAGAACGCATCATTTCTAATATGGTGGCTAAATTGGGAAGTATACTTATGCTAACATGGGTAAC
>NC_043001.1:71220789-71260789 GCF_006345805.1 Octopus sinensis
TAACTACATACCATTCACTGTTATAAGTTCACTTTACGTACATTATCTGCCATCTTCCATTTTTTGTTTGATGACCAAGTGGTTTTGGTTGTTATTATTTACTCCTTCTCTCTCTCTCTCTCTCTCTCTCTCTCTCTCTCCATTGGCCTTTTGGCTATTTTAATTTGGAATGCTATTTGTGATATTTTATCTTATGTTTACGAAATGTTAGTTTCTTCGATAACAAAACTTTGCAATTTCGAAATGGAAATGGTTCTTTACAGTTCATCATATTCTCTTTACTCAACTCTTTTGTAACAATAAAAGCCATTTCTCCGCAGACTTTCTTCTTCTTCGTTTTCTACTTCGTCTCCTTCTTCTTCTCCTTTTCCTTCGTCTCCTTGTTTTTCTTTACTTCTTCTCCTGCAGCTATATTTTCTTCTCTCACTACCTCCTTTTCAGCTACTCCTTCTTGCTTCCTACTTTGCTTTCCCTTACCTTTTTATCTCTCTTCTTTTCCTTCGTGTCCTTCGACCTCCTCTTCTTTACCCTCTCTTGTTCTAAATGGCACCATTCTAAAGGAATATTAGTAGGTTGCATGGGGCTGAAATCAACGCCGACAAATCGGTTCGTTTGTGTTTGGGCCCTGGAGAGGCAGGACGATGCCATCAGATGGTGTTGTCGGACGCTAGACCGACGAACCAGTTACCGTGCTGGGGGTCTGGTTTGGTCCCGACCTCCAGGTTGATAAGAACTGGGACAAAGTAGTGAACAGGGTGGCCAGCCTTACCCAGAATTATGCTGACAGAAAGCTGTCCCTGTAAGGTTGAACAGAGTGGGTGAATGCTTTCATTGCCTCCGTTATGATTTATCGCCTGACCGTCATGTCTTGTCCTGGTTACTACTTGAGCAATTTGGAGTGTCTCTTATTTAAATTCTTTTGGAAAGGATGCGTTCCAATGGTCAGGCGGTCAGTCTGTTTCCCGCATCCTCTGAGTTGAATATTAAGTATGCCGTGGCTCCTAATGCACAGACACGTGCTTAGGTTACGCCACAAAAACGATTTCTGGACAGTGAGCGTGAGTGGCCTGCGTTTGTGAGATTTGTCTTTCCGCAGCTCGTCTCTTTGACGAATCTGCCGTCCTGGGTGAAGAAAAGACCGGAACTGGGCACCTAGTACATAGAATGTTGTCAAGCGCACTCACAGCCTTCGATCAGTTGGGCAGTGGGATCGGTGGATATTCTGCTTTAGAAATTTATAGAGGATTAGTGACAGGGAAGTGCGACGACGTTCTCGGGGAGACTCTGGGTGCGACGAGAA
This sequence comes from Octopus sinensis, assembly GCF_006345805.1. Taxonomy (NCBI): domain Eukaryota; kingdom Metazoa; phylum Mollusca; class Cephalopoda; order Octopoda; family Octopodidae; genus Octopus; species Octopus sinensis. Next base: position 71,222,090 of record NC_043001.1, read on the forward strand.
CAAGCCGGCTAGACTGTTCCGGAAGACTTTCCAGTCGGGAGCTATCATGGATAACTTCCAGATGTCCTTGGTTTGGCAGTACTACCGAGGGGTGCTATCGGTTCGAGATAAACTCTACAGACACAGAAACCGTTCTGCACGCCCTTGTTCAGTGTCCGGGCATTGCTGACTTGTAGGGTGGTGTTGAACAGCTGCTGTCATGTGTGAGACAGATTCGTCTGTCAGCCGTGTCTGTAGTGTTGACTACTACGCCACCCTTCTTCCATCGGGCAAGCAAGGCAGTTTTCCTTTGTCCGGTGGCTGTGGTGACAGAGGTTGACAAGGCTGAAAGGAGTGAGAACAGATATATTCCTATTTGTTAGAGCTCTCATTGACTTCTTCAAGTTTCACTTGAAAAGGAAATTGAGAATGGAGATGGAAGTTGTCCGCAAGTGAGTTTGTTGAACAGTGGGTGAAAATTGCGAAAATTGCAAGAGTGGATGGCAAGTTGTAAGTGTAGACCTGTGATTCGGAGAGAAGGAATTGGGGAGGGTATTCTTCCTAGGATTTCAGGGAAATCTCTCTCGGACAACGGGCTTTCTCGATTATCCTTAGAAGCGTTCCTGTATCAAGAGGGCCACATCTCTATTGCCCTCCCACCTCTTTTTTTTACCTTTGTATGTTATGCATATGTCTCTTCTTTTCCGGTGTGTACCGTGAATACTTTAATTTCTTTTTAAATCTGTCCACTGTCTCCTTCTCACAACTAATATTGGACACTTATCTATACCAAATTTCATGACTTTTTCTTTGCTGAAGAGTTTTATAGTCTGTATTAAGAAATCTGCCTTTTTACATTCTTACAAAAAGGCTTCAGAACATCCATGGAGAGGAAATGGTTAAATGTCCCCTTACTACTTCTGAACTGATACCATGCATTTGCCTTCCTTAATATTAAATTGAGGGGGATCAAACATAAGACAAATAGCAAAGGGGATAGCGACTCCCCTTGGAAAATTCGTCTTTTGATATTAACTTTCCATAACTGTGTGTCACCTGAGTAGAAATCTAATATCCATTTATTCATGCTACAACAAAATAATTCTCTTGTGTTGTCTGCTATATAGAATATACTCAAACATTCATTTATCCATGAGAGTAGGGTCATGTCATAGGCTTTCCTATAACCTATCCATGGTATTGTTAAAAATTTCTTTCTAGCTTTTACTTTAGGACTGCTTTGTCTATGTACGATAGATCATGCGTTCTTCTAGCTTTCTTCCTGCAACTTTTCTATTTTTCATGTAGCAAATTCTGGTTGCCAAGGTGTTCGTAAATGCTTTCTGAATGCATTCCTTTTAACAGCTGCCACACTAATGGTAAGCAAGGGATTGGTCTATAGTTACTAGCTGTATTACTCTTGTTCTTATCTTTCATGATGAGTATTGTCCTCCCTCTAGTCATCCATAAAGGTATTATTCTTCCATTAAGTTGTTCCCTCAGCCTCCATGTAAACTACTAAATTTCTTAAGCCAGTACCCTTGAACTAGATTTGGTCCTAGGTCCTTCCATTTTGGCGTTTTTCATAACACTTTACTCAGTAATGTACTATGTAATCTTAGTTGCTTCTCACTCACTACTTTTCCCCTCACTTTCTTTAACCATATTGCATGATTGACTGGCTTATCCCAAATATTTCTCCAGGACTTTCTAGCTTCTTCTGCATTAGGTCTCTCATCTTCAGTACTTCGATCTCCACCATGTGTTTGGCTATAAAATCTCTACTGGTCTGTTTCAACTGATTTATTCTGTGGATACTGATTTTTTCCTTATATCTGGAGAGCTTACCTGCCACTGCTATGATATACTATTTCAACTCTTCTATTACTCTCCCAAATCCTTTCTCTTAGACTAAGTATTTTTCTCGAAGGACGATCTGCATATTGTGTTTCCTTACTTCTTCAGTTTCCAGGATTCTACTCTACTTAGATTTTGTCTTAAAGTCTTCACATTATTTTGTAGTCTCCTTTTCCACATTTTCTCTTTTTTAATTTTTCCCTGTGAGATATCTAATCTTCTGGTGACTACTATCACTCCTGCATAGATCAGGAAATAGGTGTCTCCTATATTTTAAAAATTTGACGAACCAACTTTTCCTCTGAGATTAAGTAGTCCTCATCAATTTCTTTTATAATACATAAAGAGCAAGGTACGGTTTGAGCAAGTGCGTTTAGAGGCCGTGCTCTGTAAACAAATATTATGAAATTGAGGTGCCTAAATAGAGTCATACATAAACTATGCAACTACACACAGGCGGTTGCTATATTTGTATCTACTACCAGCTATTACTAATTATTAGAGATTTTTGCGGAGGTGTACTTGTCAAGTAAGTGATTTGACTTGCGAACTTTATAGTCTTCTGCATGCCTTCTGATACTCTCCCCAAGGACCCAACAATGATTGACACTATTTTCACCTTCTTCAATTTCCATAGCCGGGCTATTCATCTACTTTTCGTCTCCTTTCTTGGCTATTAGTGGGTCAAATGGGCACGCAGCATCGACTATATAGCACATGTGGTGCATCTTATTCTATTTTTTTTTTTATACTCTAGCACCTGATCTGTTGGGATTGGGAAATCTCTCTGGATTTTGCAAGCCTCTGACCCCGCCACTTTCTGCGGTTTATTCTCATATCATATCTTGCATCTCTCTAGCCCCCACTTTTCACATAGTTTCCAATGCAGCACTTTCGCTACCTGATCGTGTCGTCACGACTTGTAGTAGTTTTGGGGAAAGTCTTGGGCATTCGCTCGCGATATGGGCATAAGTTTCGTCCATTTTATTACGGATATGGCACAGCAGAGACACTTAATATTATCAATATTTTGGTTTGGCTCAGGTAAGTTCTTATTCCTGATTGTATTTATGTGGGTAGCATGTTACTAGCTGTAATCTTAGGTATCCACAATTTTCACCTCCTTTCAAATGCTTAAAACCCTCCTGCTAATCCTTGCTATCCCTAACAGACAAACTTTCTGTTGGAGCTCTTCCCGGCTTTCGATTTCAGTCTCCTTCAGCCATTTGCCTATATTTTTGATTACCGTTCCCAAAGCACCAATTATTTACGGGATTGCATTTTTTGGCTTCTTGTCCCCTTTCTTTAGGACCCTGGAATCAAACAGACATGATGGGCCGATCAGTAAACAACTTCGTTTTTCCTTATCAATAATTGTTATGTCCGGCGTATTATTTTCTAATTTCTTGTCCGTTTGAATAGTAAAGTCCCACAAAATCTTACATCTCACCAACTCCAGTACTCTTTCGACTCGGTGATTGTACCATGTGTTTCCAGCTTCAAATTCCCATTTCTGGCTCAGCTTCCGGTGTATAACTTTTACAACCTGGTCGTGCCTCCATTTCTTTTATTCTTCCTGTAACTACTTTGGGGGGGGGGGCATTCTGGCACACTGTGTACCGCTGTCTCGTTCCAAGTTCCACAGATTCTACATTTTTCTGACACATTCTCTCTATATTTTTTTCTCAAGTTGTTTATTTTTATCGCGTGAATTTGGGCTGCTAAAATTAGGCTCTGTTTCTTTTTTAATTGGCCTTTTTTTTAACCAAGCACAGAGTTTCGTTCCACATAAGTCTTCAGTGGCTTTCTAAAATTAGCCATGCGGGGGTTTCTCTCGAGTTTGTCTGACGTGTTCTCTTTGTATTTCATTCTTCTTCTTTTATTATTATTCAGTAGTTTTATTTTTATAGCGTGCTTTCACTTCACTACCGAGCGCAGCTCTGTGTGCCTTGGGTATGTGCTGTGATTTGTTGTGATGCTCTGATGGTTATTGTATGGAAAGTGTTCTGCGTAAGATGTGTGCAGTGCCCAGTAGTGCAATTTTCTGTATGTTATATGTGTTTGTAAGTCCTGGTATTTTTGTTATGTATTTGTCTGAATATTTTTTTATCATGCCTAATGCACCTACTATGATAGGAATTGTTTCTGTTTGTAGATTCCACATTCTGGTTACCTCTATTTCCAGGTCTTTGTATTTTGAGAGTTTCTCCAATACTCTGCCGGTATTGATACATCAATTAGAAAGCAATTTTTTTCTTCATGATCTCTGAGAACTATATCTGGTCTGTTGGCCTTAATTTCTCTATCTGTGTGTATTGGCATATCCCAGAGTATGGTTGCTTTCTCGTTTTCTGTGACCTTTTCCGGTGTGTGCCTATACCATCTTTTTTCTGTTGTTATTCCATAATGTTAGTATAGTTTCCAGTGTATATAGGTCCCAACTCTGTCGTGTATGTGAATGTATTCATTCTTAGCCAGGACTGGGCAGCCAGAAATAATATGATTTATTGTTTCTTGTCCATCTCCACATATTCTGCAGTTACTTGTTATATTTCTTTTCATTACATGTTTTTGGTAATTTATGGTGGGGAGACTTTGGTCTTGTGCTGCAATTAAAAATCCCTCTGTCTCCTGAGCTTCTCAACCATTGCTGGGATTTTTTTTGTCTATTTCTTTTGCGTTTAGTTTAGTCTAGTATTTACCATGAAGGGGCTTTTCTTGCCATCGTTTTATCATGGTTCTTTGCTGTTCTAGTTTTAGTTTGGATTTCATTTGTTTTATAGCTTTTGTTGCTTCTTCATCTTCTTCTTCTTCTTCATATTTGTTAGGTGGTATGATTTCTTGTTTGTATTTGTCAGCTTCCTTAAATACTGAGAACAGTTTTTTGTTTTGCTCGTGTTTTGCCGCTATTTGTATCAGTTTTCCTTTCTTCTGAAGTAGGTATTTTGCAGTCCTATGGTGGTTATTTTATAGTAGTTTTCCAGCTGTATAAGGCCTCTACCACCTTCTATACGTTGTATATATAGTCTTTCTATGTCAGATTTTGGGTGATGCATCCTAGATCCTGTCATTATTTTTCTTGTTTTCCTATCTATTTTGGTTAGTTCATTTAGTGTCCAGTTAAGGATATTGTAGCTGTAACTTATAACTGGGACAGCTAAAGTGTTAATACATATTATCTTGTTTTTAGCATTGAGCTCTGTTTTAGTATTGATCTAACTCGTCTATAATATTCTTTTTTTTTATTTTCTCTTTCATTTGTGTGTGTTGTGTCTTATCTAGTTCATGGATTCCTAAGTATTTGTAAGTTTGGCTTGGGTCTAATTCTTTTATTTCATTGGTTTTATCTAGTGTGATGTTGCTACTCTTAACTAGTTTTCCTCTTTTCAGGGTTACTTTGGCGCATTTTTCTAATCCAAATTTCATATCTATTTCTTTGGTAAATCCATGAACTGTCTTTAATAGTGTTTCCAGCTGTTTGTCATTTGCAGCGTCTAGTTTTAGGTCATCCATATATAAAAGGTGGCTGATCGTTTTGCCGTAACATTTATATCCGCATCCAGTTCTATTTAGCATATCAGATAGAGGTGACAGTGCCAAGCAGAAAAGGAGTGGAGAGAGCGTATCTCCCTGGAATATTCCTCTTCCAATGGGAATGACTTTGGTTTTCATGAGTCCCTCTTTTGTTTGGAGCTGTAGCACTGTTTGCCATTTATTCATAGAGTGCCCTATGAATTTTATAATTATTGGTGCTACTTTTTTAATGGCTAGTGTTTCGAGGATCCATGTGTGGGGGATGCTATCAAACGCCTTTTTGCAGTCGATCAAGGCCATACTGAGGCCTTTCTTCTTTCTGTGGCTGTCTTCAGTTATGCCTGTATTAATCATTAGTTGATCTTTACAGCCATATGAGCCTTTGCGGCATCCTTTCTGCTCTTCTGGGAACAGGTTGTTTTCGTCCAGATGCTTGTTCAACCTTTGCGATATCACTGCAGTAAATGCCTTGTACATTGTAGGGAGACAGGTTATTGGTATGTAGTTTTCTGGTTTTGCTGTCTCATTTGATTTGGAAATTAAGATGGTTTTCCCCTTCGTGAGCCATTCAGGCATTGTCTCTGGTTCTGCTAGTATGTTGTTAAAGTTTTCAGCTAGCTTTTTGTGCATTCCTGTTAGATATTTCAACCAGAAGTTGGGGATCTTGTCATGCCCAGGTGCCTTCCAGTTGCTTAGTCTTTGCAGTGCCTGGGTAACCTCTTCAGTTGTTATGGGGGTCCAAAGTTGCTCAGATGCTAAGTTTGTTGTTTTACTACTCCTTTTTTTTTTGGTTGTTCATTCACCGACCATATTTCTTTCAAGAATTCTTCTACTTCTGCCGTTGGTGCTGCAGTGATGTCTATTTTACTTTTGCCAAGTTCTTCGTAGAGCATTTTTGGGCTGGAGTTGAACTGTTTGTTTTGTTCAAAGAAACGTTTGCATTTCTCATACCGGCGGATCCTTTGTGCTTTGGCAAGGATATCTTGCTTTAGCTTTTCTTTTATCTCAGGTAAATCCTTTTCCGTGATGTTGTATTTGCACAGTATTTTTGTTTTCTTTTCGTTGCTTAGTTAAACCTTATTATTATTATTATTATTATTATTATTATTATTATTATTATTATTATTATTATTGACATAATTATTATTAGCACAGCGAGCTGGCATGGTATTTATCCCGCCAGGCTAAATGCTAACAATATTTCGGCTGTGTTCGTGTTCTGAGTTTAAATTCCGCCGAGGTCGACTTTGCCTTTCATCCCCGGAAGTTGCTGGCCTTTTGTCAAAATTTGAAACCATAATAATAATAATAATAATAATAATAATAATAATAATAATAATTATCATTATTATTATTATTATTATTATTATTATTATTATTATTATTATTATTATTATTATTATACATATACGGGCAACAGATTAGACTGTTGGGAAAGAAAATTTCCTAGCATCGGGCTACAAGTAACCTTTTATGTCAAGAACCCTCTTAAATATGTTAGCTGTCCCTTATAACACTATTTTCTGGGGCTGTACTAAATTGAGTTTCATGCCTACTTTCTCAATCCATTTGTTCAAATCTTTAGGGAAAGTTCATTATACACCTATAACTACTGGGACACATTTTACCCGCACTTGTCATATCATTATTATTGTTATTTACTTTTAATCTGCATGTTTCTTACAATTGCTTTTCGAGACACACCTAGCGTCCTAGGGCAAGTGAAGGATAAGTGATTTTACAATATAACTGACAACTTGAGAAGGGATAGTGGCAAGAGCACTAGCGAAATATCTTCGTGTAGTACAACACAAATATTTAGATTGATAAGTTTTTTCTAAGGATGTGGGCAGTACTTTTCAACATAATCTGGATTTCTCTAAGACATGGTTGTCTTGGGATGTTATGTAAATATTTCTGACATCCCTTCTTTACCATACCTAGGGCATCTACAATAACAGGAATAGTTCTCGCTTTAAGATCCCATGTATTGTTTTTAAAAATTTAATCCTTATATGTATTTACTTAGTCAAATTCCTTTACAGATATATTTTTATCAGTGGGAACACATACTTATATTAGTCTACAAGTAGTTTCTTCACTATTTTTATGACTATATCTGGTCGATTATCCTGGATCGTTCTGTCGGTTTGACTGGAAACTTTCAGAGGATAGTGACAGCAACTGGTTCAGGATGATGTTCATACCAGTAAGCAGGAGTGCTGATTTTGCAGTGTTTACATATTTTCCAAAGTAAATAGTGTCCTAACCTAGCGTGGAAACGTTTGTACTCTTTGATGACAGCACAGGATATCCTGAGACGAGATGGTCTATCGTTTCTTCAAATATGTCGCACAATCTGCATTTAGGATCAGAACCGTTTTGAAGAATGTTTCTCCAGTAGCTTTTGGTAAGCAAGCATTAATCTTGTACCGCCAATATGAAACCTTCAATCCCTGCTTTCAGTCCTGAACTTCTCAGCCTCTGATGGGTCGTTGCTTGGTCTACACCAGCATTTCGATTTCGAACTATATATTGTCCATGCTGAGACTTCTTGATCCACCGCTCCTCAGTTTGTTTCTGTCTGTTCTTTTTTTCAGTCTGCTTCATCCATTTTGTGTGTTTAGTGGCAGTAGTTTCACGTTCTTCATCTAATTCGGGGTTAATGCCAAGTTCCCTGGCAAATTTGCGAGATTTCTTGACAATATAATGTGCTTTTTTTTTGTTGCTTTCGTATTAGCACAACGCGCGAAATATCACGAGCAGGAGTAATCGGTTTGGGAGTTGTTTTCATTTTTGTTTTTGTTTTATTTTGTTTTCATTTCCTTCTTCTCTAATTTAGATAAGAAAGGCATGTTTCAACTCATATTTAATTTATTTCGTTCGATCTTATTTCATATGCAATTTTTACTGAATTACCGGGCAGAGGTGATAGCCAAAGTGGTAATAACACCAAGATAAATAAAAGCAACCCAACCAAAAAACATGTGTTGATAAAATATTAGAACTGATTTAAGACCGAAAAACAGAAATAACATCTGACAATATTGAAGGAACAGATACACAAAGAAATGAATTTATGATAGAAAACAATGGCACTAATGATTTCAAAGCTCAAGGGAAAATAATAAAGAAAATAAATATTACCTTATTATAGAAAATGTTGGCAATATTGACTTGAGCGTTCGTAACAACGGAATATAACACGACAAACATATAGAACACATATAAACGCTCATCAATGCAATAATACACGCGTTCGCACAAAATTTACCAAGTATAAACATTTGTCATTTCATTTGCTCTTTTGTGAACCCTTGTTACATAAAAAAAATCCCTGGACTTGGAACAGATCCAGCCATAAAAAGAAACCTTATAGAGCTGTATGACAAAAGTATGCGTCCGCGCATCCGAGGAACTTGTCTAAAACTGAGCGAGAAATAAAGTCGCACAGTTTGAAAATGTGAGAGGCGGAGTTCGGTGTATTCTCAAAAGAGCAACTGAAGACAAACCCAGTCGCCAGGTGGAACAATGTTCTTTTCACCAAACGGTAAAAATCATACGGATGTATCATATAGTAATGAGGACTGAGGGATATGCCAAGTGAGTAGGAGAGGTTGTCCGACATGTGCCTGACTAAGAATACATGGACCTGAGTAAGGTAAGTGTGAAAAGCAGTTTATAGGTAATGGCATTGGTCCTTAGTACGTTCTTATTTTTGTAACGGAATATGGTCATCTTGTGTGTGCAAGAATCTCAAGAAATGATACTGAAGCCTGCTATGAGTTTACAAGTCTTAGTGGTACCCTGATTTTATTAAGGCTTTCTTGAATTGTGTTTTGCAGCGGGTGCCAAAACAAAAGCAAATAATGAGATTTGATCGTCAAGAGCAGAAAACCCTGCTGTAACACTTGTGGAAATAAAATTCTCTGTTCTTTCTGTCTAGAAATTAAAACGAATTACACGAATTACACAGGAACAAAACAGTGGGCACCAACAGAATCAATAATAACAGCAGATTGTGTAACTCGAAAAGAGATCAGAAACTCGTATAGCTCTTTGAACAAAATGTCGGAGACCAGCGAGATCCACCTAGATCAAAACTAATCGTGCTATCCCAGTGTCTTGTGACAATGTAGAGGGTAAAAGCGAGGATACGGAAACTTGATTTAGGTAACTTTAAAAAAAGACTCGCAGGTAAGATTAATTTGGACAATTGTGGACCGGATTCTTCCGAAGTCTTAATTTGTTCTGTTGTGTGAAGCATTAATGCTTTCTTCGTGAGAGTAATAAAAGAATTCCGGCAGAAATTAGTTGTAATAAGTTTAAACTATCCTTCTTGAAGGCGTCGGATACATGATACCACTTTCCACTAACAAAATGCACTCTTGGAGACTGGATAATTTTTACAGTGATGAGTGATACATGAATGAAGAGATAAAAGGGCGAAAAAGACTAAGGAGCCCACGCCACCGCACACGCATCTCTTATCGAAATTCAAAGGTCTTCACACAAAATAGGAGTGATAAAATTACTAACCGAATAAAAGAAGTATAGATGTACTTTATGTGTTTTAATAACATATTTAAAATATGCTGTATTTTTACATAATTTATTTTCATTATTTAATCTGTATTTAATATACATTAAATTTTAACGCGTCAGCTGTACCTTAATATGATCATAGAATAAAGCGATTGGACCGATGTTGCAGAGCAGAAGGCTAGTTCGTTACAAACGTTGCACTGGGAGCCACTTGGAGGCTTTGTGCTGTGGTTACCTGGAAAGTAGATATGAGAGAAGAATACTGCAACAGGAGCAGCGATACGATTACAGCTAGGAAAGTGACCGAAAACTAACCTCCCCTTTCCTACACGTGGATGACGAATAGGTGACGTACACCGATGCCTTTAGTTTACCACCTTATTACTTGCACTAATAAGAAAGCAGTGAAGAAATGGGCAAATTTTCCAAGACCACAAAGCGACAATAGAAAAAGGACGTATAAACGAAAAATAAATTCAACCAAATGTTGTTTGATAAGAGGAATACATTGGTGTCAAGATGAGATTTAGGTGGATGCGCTGGACGATGCGGAGAAAGTATAAGCAGATGATGTGCTGCTCCGAGTGAACCTGGGCCGGACGTTTGTAACCATCCATCATTTACTATTCATACAATAATGTCAAATCCAACTCCAGGGTATCATCCTTCCCTTCTCATTAAAATCTTTCTTGTTTGCCGTATTCTGTTATTTACTAATGTGTGTATAGCCTACCTTTTTTACTTGTTTCAGTGATTGGATTGCAGTCATGTTGGGGCACCACCTTGAAATTAACACTACTACTTGTGTTTTTAACCTTGGAACTTGTTACATCGGTCTCTTATGCCGAACCGCTAAATTTCGGGGGAGTAAACACGCCAGCACCGTACATATTAGCGATGACACTAATGAAAACGTTAACACTTTAATAATTGAAGTGAGTCATTAATCCAATGGCCATGAAATACCTCTGTGCAGTAAGTAACAACAATACTCGTATCTGTGTATGAACAACTTCACGTCCAAGATTTTATTCATATGCGTGGCAACGGAACTGATACATTGAGTACACAATGTTCAATAAAATTATCTTGCCATGTTCCATAATAACATTGAGAAAATAGAAGGAAGTCAAGCTACAAGATTTACTTTCCACAGGCACTGGACGTAGAATACCAGAGCGAGTGCCTGGCTCCCTTTTCGAAGTTGACCTTGTCGTGTCGCGGAGAAGAAGAGGGGTAAAGAGAAGAAATTCGAACGGGAAGACATACTTAAATAGGCGATGTGCTACTAACGCCCTTCTGCGTGTCATTTAGCAGTTATGCCTAGTAAGTTAGCAAAGGGGGAGATAACCACAGACAAATGTAAAGAAACACTCACACACGCATAATATATATACGATGGGCTTCTTTCAGTATCCATCTATCTCATCCATTCACAAGGCTTTGGTCGGCCTGAAGCTATAATAGAATACACTATATAAGGTGCCACGCAGTGGGACTGACCCTGGAATAAAGTGTTAAGGACGAATGCTTAATACCACGCAAACGCACCCACGTATGCACATATACTCTGTGGAGATTACGTTTCTCAGGCATGGTTGTGTGTTAAAAGCGTTCACTTCATAACCTAATAATATGGTTTCTGATTTCAGTCTCACTCTACTGCACCAGAGGCAGATATTACAACGCAGGTGTGGCCGTGTTTGCTTTATTTTTATTTTTGTTCCGGGCATTTTTGGCCGTGTGGTGAGAAGCTTCCTTCCCAATCACATGGTTCCGAGTTCAGTCCTCTGCGTGGCACATTGGCCAAGTGTCTTCTACTATAGCCTCAGATCGACCAAAGCGTTGTGAGCGGATTCGGTGCACGGAAGCTGAAAGAAGCACGTCGTATATATACATATATATATGTGTGTGTGTGTGTGTGTGTGTGTATTAGTGTGTTTGTGTCTGTGTTTGTCTCCCCCACCATCACTTGGCAACCGATGTTGGTATGTTTACGTCCCCGTAACCTAGCGGTTCGGCAAAAGTGACGATAGAATGAGTACCAGGCTTACAAAGAATAAGTGCACACTCGATTTCTTCGACGAAAAAGCGGTGTTCCAGCATGCTCACCAGCAAACTGACTGAAACAAGTAAAACAATATATATATATATACACACACACACACATATATACCTTTAATTTCGTATAAATACATTTATATAAATACTAATCTAAATTTATATTTATATGTATTTGCACTAAGTTATGTCAGTTATTTCTATATTTTCATTGGTATTTGTTGATGTATTTATTTATGTATAATTTTTGCTTGCTCCATTATAGCTGTTAATATTGTTCTATTTATCTTATATCTTATATCTCTATTATTTGTTATTATATGGATATACATAAAAATATAAGTAGATAATAGGTTGTCTATCGCTGTATATGTATATTGCCTGATGTGCCCTCTCCATTGTTATTTCAATGCAGTATTGTGTTTACATCTGCTTACGTTTAAATTTATATATTACATTTTGGCATTTACAAATAACTGTTCGTATGTATATTTGACAATGTTTATATTCACGTAATTGTCATTTGTATATCAATTTGCGTTCGTTATTTCAGTAACTATAAATCTATACATATGTTAGATTTGTATCTTTATTTCTTAGTGTTTTTTAATATATTTATATATATGTTACTTCTCAGGGCTATTGATACTTAGATGTTTAGATTGTTTATTTACCTATTAACGATACGTGGAAATAAATACACATATGCAAATACACAAACACATAAACACACACACACACACCACACACATATATATATATATATATATATATATATATATATATATATATATATATATAAATATATATATAGATAGATATATAGATAGATAGATAGATACATACATACATACATACATACATACATACATACATACATACATACATACATACATACATACATACATGTGCTGTCTTCAGTGATAGCTTTAGAAAAGAGGTCCGGATCGTATTCCAGCAGTTCTTTCAGTTCACGACACGCATTAAGTCGTGACTGCTTTTGATCTTCCGTGAGCAAGCAAGACACACATTTTGCAGCAATCACTTTTGTGCAACCCCTGTGTTTCTTATCGAATACTGATTTACGGTTGAAACCTCATCTTACCGAGAAGGTTCGCACCGTTTGGGGACGAACTACCACCGGTCGAAGAAGATGGAAGAGCCAACTTTCGTGTTTGAGATGGAAATTTCTTTTACAATGGAAGACGCCATGAACGAAAACTACACACCACTATCTTTCTCACGAAGAGAACTTAAACAAAAAAGAGAATGTAAACTTAGAAGTAGAAGCCAAACGCAGGGCAGATAAAACAAGGAGACACCCAGCCAGGTGAAGGATTTTAATAATAAGACCTTGAACGACAATCGCGGTTTTTGCATCAGTAGCAACCATAAATCAGGAAACTATAACTGTAAATACCGAAGACCTACAAATACAAATGTCACGCACATAGAGATGGCAGCAACGTCAATCTAACGCCCACCCCACCGGCGATACAATGCTACAAACTACGAGGAAAACATTAATCTTTAAAACTCTCCCTTTTAAAACTAAGAAACACGAACACACACCAAAAGAAAGCATTGAAAAATGCCTTAAACCCATATAGGGCACAACCACGTATGTGGCTTTAGGAACAAATACAGCACTGTGGTATTCGCGTCTGAAGAAGAAGCAAAAGAACACTCCACAGTGCCTTTAAAATCAACTGATTTTTGCGCTTAATTTGTTTGCTTTATTTTTATTTTTGTTCCGGGCATTAGTGTTCTTTTACATGTATGTTGAGGTAGTTCGTCATTGGGGCATATTTCTTTCTTGTGTGATGTTTGTGTGTTTTGTGTGTTCACGTTTAGAAAAGGGGCTATCCTGGTAGGGTTACCCTCATGTATAGGGGCTCTTCTTTGAAGTATTTGAGTGTAAAATATTGCTTATATCTGCAGGGAGGGAAGGAATAGACAATCACTTTACTCATTTACACAAATACCACAAGATCTTCATTAGAAACACTGTTAAAGTTAGCTATAATTGCCTTTTCAATACAGGGTTAATAATATTCAATCACAATAACCAATCACATACCAGAAACCCCCGAGAAAGAAAATGCAAGTACAGATTCCCTAACCGGAGCCCTCTAAACAACAACTGTCTCATGAAAGAACTCGTATACAAGGTCATGTCCAACAGAATGACAAAGCCGTGTATCGGAATGACGGGCAACTCATTCAAAAATAGGTATACACAGCATCCTGCATCATTCAGAGACAAATACATTCACCTTGCTTCATTCAGAGAGAAATACAAAACACTCTGCAATATTCCTATCAAATATAATATGGACATTGAAAGAAGATGAAATAATCAGCCCTAAGATAGAATGGAAAATTATTGCTGAAGTCAAAAATACGGAGGAAGGGATACCAAATGTGAATTTTGTATTACTGAAAAAATAGACGTTATACAATCAACAGATTTTAAACGTTAGAGATGAAAACCTCTCCCTGCATACACTAGTAATATTTTACACTCAAATATTTCAAACAAGAATCCCTATGCAGGAGGGTAACCCTACCAGGACAGATACTTTCCTAAACGTGAACACACATAGCACAAAAACGTCACACAAAAAAATATGCCCCAATGGCAAACTACCTCAAGGACAAGAACACCATGCCCAGAACAACATAATCATGCAAAATAGGGCAAACAAATTAATCGCAAAAAATTGACCAATCAACAAAGCCAAGGGAGACAAACATTCAAAAGATATCACTCAAGTGTGACGTTCCTTGTTTCATTGATTCATTGTTATATTTATGCGATTTACGAGAAATCCCGTGAACGGAACGAGATTGTTTCCCAAAATGGAGGCGAACACCATTCTCCATATGATCGGCTTGAAAGATTGTTAAGACAATAGGATATTTACCTACTTTTCTTAACATGAAACCAATGATGTATGTATGTGTGTGTATGTGTGTGTGTATGCGTGTAGTCATGTAAGATTTTGTTTATCGGAAAGATCAGGTACTCGTACATCCGATCCGTCAGCATACTTTTCGTACCAGGCACCCTGACGAATACTGTCTTAGGCAATCACCTAATTACCTAATCCGTGGGCGAAGGCGATTGGTAAGAACGGCTTGCTTAAATGGCTCATAATTTTGTATACTATAAAGCTGTGTATATATATATATATATATATATATATATATATATATATATATATATATTGCTATAGACTTTATCAGTTTTGAAATACATTTCCTTTAAACATCAATTGCTGTTATTTTAGTGAAATGGTAAAACAGAAACTAAGAGGCGATGCAGTTTCTTTTGATAGGAAATTATATTCTTATTTCATATTCAACTTATTTTAATTTACTCATTAATTCCTGCGGAAGAACCATGTATGCCCTTATCTGATTTCACATTCATGTTCATTCGAAATAACTAAAAATGAAGGATAATGGTGAAATTCTATCAGTTGACTCTATTATCAAACTTCCATTTCTGTAACACTAATGTTATATCGATCTATTAGCTGAAAGCTTGCTAATTAATCAAAGCATTCAAGTAGATACTTCACTACCTTTTAATGTCATCCATGTTTTGGATCTTTTGAAACTCTTAAGTTCCGAGCCGATTTCTATAACGTCTTTATATTGATTCAATAAGTTTTGGAATTTTCCACTTCCAAACTATTTCCAAAATATTCTTCAAATGTCTGCAATGTGGTTTGGTTGTTTTTTTTACGTCCAGTTACGATATTACTCTGCTCTTTCATGGATTATATTTGTCCCAAATATTTTAAGAGATTTTCAGAAATCCAGCCTCTTCAGATATTAATTTAATTTTGTACATCAACAACGGATAACCAATTTTTCCGTTTTTTTTTCTAACATGTTTTGCGTATAGCTCTACATTCTGAGGCTGCTGATTCACTAAAATGCTAATGCATCCAAGATATATACATACATATATATATATATATAGATAGATAGATAGATAGATATACACACACACATATATATATATTATATATATATATATATGTATATATATATATATACATACACATATACACGCACAATTGTATGTATGCATGTATATATATATATATATATATATATATATATATATATATATTTCTGCTTTTTCTTGCGTCTTATTCCATATGACTTGGTTTTCCTTGCCTTATTCTTGAAAGCCATCAAGTATTTCCTCATACCAGTATTGTCTGAAAATGCCATTTACCTCCTTCATAAATGATCTTACTAGTATCAGCTATTTTATATCCAATTAACTTATCGTCTAAATCTTCTCTTACACACTTAAATACCAAAACCCCATAACTTAATCTATTCTTAGTTTTCTTGAACATCGTATTCATTTTCAAACCTTTGTTCTGGTCCCTTACATATTTATTCTTAAATCAATTAATCATATCTCTTCGTTTTCGTCGTTTTCTATTGACATTTTCAAATATATTTACTTCTTTATGTAAAACAGTTATTTTTGCACACATTCATCTTTCTCAATTTCAATTCGACATAATTTCCAATTCTTTGTCTTTTAGGTCATCCTTTATGAAATTCACTTACGTTATTTACCGAATCTATATACATACATACAGACAGAGAGACAGAGTCAGAGACACACAGACGCACAGACAGAGAGACAGATAGATAGATAGATAGATAGATAGATAGATAGATAGATAGATAGATAGATAGATAGATAGATAGATAGATAGATAGATAGATAGATAGATAGATAGATAGACACACCAATATGCATATACATATATATATATATATATATAATATATACACAGACACATTTAGTCATTTAACTGCGGTCATGTCGAGGCACCGTCTTTAACAATTTTAGTCGATCTTATCGATTCCAGTACTTATTTAATTATTTCTGATTGGAGTCGCTAAAATAGCATTCGACATAACTGGACGCAGTTCAATACACTGAACCAGTTCATATATGCAAAACTGTGATGCGCGTATTTACATGTGCATATGCGATGCATTATGTGCATTTTCCCTGAGCAACTTCCCAAAAATTGGTATAAGCGAAACTTGGAATAATTATTAGTCCTTAATTATTAGTCCACCAATGGTAAGACACTTCTCCCATCTCTTTATGCAGATGTGAAGATCTCATCTGTAGAAGCCGATATGTTACGTCTAGGGCCAAAACATTACCTCGGTAATAAGCTCATCATCCGAAAAGTGTCTCCCCTTCAAAAAGAAAAGAAAAAGAATTCATCGTTGGACAGTGATAGAAATCAGATGGTGCGTGGTTGGGAGAGTAAGATTGATTAATGAGGAAGAATTTCATAGCCGCAGGAGTGTGCTTTTATTTCGCAACATGCACATTGTGAACTGCGGCGGACTCCTTTGATCAGAATGCCACGCATCTCTACTTTGATGGCGTCCTAAAATTTATGCAGCAGATACGCATAATATGCCCTGTTAATTGTGCCCTTTGTCAGAAAATCCATCCTCACTACTCTGCACTGGTTCCAAAGGACTGTGAGCATCACCTTGCTTGCTGAAGTTTGGACACGAGCTTTCTTTGGAAGTAGTGAGTTATCATGGTTTCACTGCTTCGACTGGACTTTAGACTCAGAATAATAGTTGTGGACCCATGTTTCATCCTGTATGGTAGGTCTGCCGAAAAAGTCCTCCTCGTTTTCTTGGCACATTATTAAAAGAGCCTAAGAGCAATTGACTCGTTCCTGCTTCTTATAAGGTGTGAGCATCTAGAGAATCAATCGGGCAGACAATTTACGCGTGTGAAAATTGTCGTGAATAGTTTTTCCCACGGATCCAACACTTACCTTCAGAATAGTTATGCGGTGATCTTCCAAAATGGCAACTTCCACTTTATGGATGGTGTCGCCAATCTGTTGAGTGCCTTTTTGTTTGGTTTATCCACTCACACGTACATATGTGAGTGTGTTTGTGTGTATATATTAACCAATATTTTCCCCCTTATATTTTCACTGTCCCTTCCCTTATAGATAGATAGATAGATAGATAGATAGATAGATAGATAGATAGATAGATAGATAGATAGATAGATAGATAGATAGATAGATAGATAGACATAGCACTGTCTGAAGGCGACCAGCTTTGTGATAAATCTGATCGGCTCATCATGATAAGGTTGCAGGTTCACTTTCTAGAACGAGAAGGTCCTTATGCTCTTGCGTAAATCATTCCATTTCACGTTGCTCCAATGAAGACAGCTGTAAAATTGTAATAGACAAATACTGGTGCATCTCGCTCACCCTTTAGTTGTCCCTCCTTGGAAACTCCTGCGTCCCGCGGTTCACAAAGTCCAGAAAATATGTGTGTCTACTCGCGACTAAACAGGCACCTAAAACCGTTTGCGATAACGTCGTACATATTATCATCTCATGTATACTCACAAATCACGGTGAGTGTACCGTATATCACCTGTGGTTGCAAGTCAGATTATTTTGCTAACGGTTAAACTTACATTTAGAAGACATTATCACGTGTTCTAACAATGATTATTTCACTGTTTTATAAAACAAGATAAACTTCTGCACAGTTTCCATCAATATTATAAAATCAAACATCCTGCTTTGTTTGATCGGTAAAATATTATTCCATACATAATTTCCCTTTTTGCCTCAAACAGGCACAGGCGTGACGACATGGTAAGACGTTTGCTTCACAACCAAATGGTTCCGGGTTCCATCCCCTTGCATGATGGCACATCGAGCAAGTGTTTTCTACAACTGTTTCGTGCCGACCAACGCCTTGTAAGCAAATTGTAAGCAAAAGACACTAAAATTCGCCGTACGTACACAAACACAAATACACACACACACACACACACACACACACACACACACACACACACACACATATATATATATATATATATATATATAAATAGTTAATCCAAACAAGAAAACACAGAAAAAAAGAGAAAAAATGAGAAAAAAACACAGCAACGCAGGACGTGGAACAATTAAAGTATTATCGACGCTCAGGAAAGAAGGGAAGGAGGGTTTAACGTTTCGAGCGGAGCTCTTCGTCGGAAACAAGGAGAAGGAAAGATCCTTGGGATCTTTCCTTCTCCTTGTTTCCGACGAAGAGCTCCGCTCGAAACGTTAAACCCTCCTTCCCTTCTTTCCTGAGCGTCGATAATACTTTAATTGTTCCACGTCCTGCGTTGCTGTGTTTTTTTCTCATTTTTTCTCCTCTGAGAAAATATTTGAGCTGGTAGTGCTCAAGAGATATATATACATAAATATATACACAGGTACCCTCCGAGGCCCCAGTCCGGACAAGGCTGTTTAAAGAAGACAAGCAATCCCCCGTTTATACCAGCCTTCCCGTTGTTCGCCACCAATGTTATCCAAGTGAAAGGCAAAGGCCGATGCAGTATCACACCAATGACGTGGCAACTCATTTTTACATGTGAGTGGATTGGAGTACCGTGAAATAATGTTTTACTCAAGAACACAACACACAATCCGGTTCAGGTATCGAATTCACTTCCTTATAATTGTGAGCTTGATGTTCTAACCACTGAATTATGCATACATACATGTATTAGTGTGTGTGTGTGTGTGGTGTGTGTGTGTGTGTGTGCATGAGTGTGTGTTCATGTTCGTCCCAACCACTTGACAACTGAAATTGTTTGTTTACCAGCCTCTAACGTAGTGGTTTGTCTGAGAGACCAATAGAATGAATACTAGGCTTAAAAGTCGATTCGTTCGATACAACACTTCTAGACGGTACTCTATAACGGCTGCAAGCTAATGACTAAAACGAGTAAACGATAAATGATACAATGATCCATGTATAGATGCGCATCCTCGTGTTCTCTGAAAAGTTAATGTAGCGGGATATATTATGATCAAAACATTTAATCTCCGTCCAACAAGAACTAGTGATAATTAACGAATGCTGTAATAATGACCTTCTATTCTTCATCATGAGGTGCGTTTGATTTACGTTTCCTCTGTCAACTTCGTGTTACGCTGTTATACTTTAGCATTTGATGTTCAGTGGCTGAGATTATGCATATAAATATAACTTGCAACTCTTGTTTCTTTGTCCAATAATCTATAAAGGAATTCGTCTTGAAGTTGATTAGATTATAATTTCAAGTTGTTTATTGGAGAAAACCAAATTAACTTTAACGTCTTTTAACAGTCACGAAGTATTAAAGAGAAAATCAATATTCTTCATCAAAGTCTATATATGTGCATATATACACATAATGTATATCCGTGTATACACACATACACGCACGCATGCACACACAAACACACACACATGCACACACACAAACGCACATGCACACACACACACACACACACACACACACACGCATATATATATATATATATATATATATATACATACATACAGGCGGCGAGCTGGCAGAATCGTTAGCGCGCTGGGCGAAATGCTTAGCGGTATTTCGTCTGTCGTTACGTTCTGAGTTCAAATTCCGCCGAGGTCGACTTTGCCTTTCATCCTTTCGGGGTCGATAAATTAAGTACCAGTTACGCACTGGGGTTCATGTAATCAACTTATTCCCTTTGTCTGTCCTTGTTTGTCCTCTCTATGTTTAGCCCCTTGTGGGCAGTAAAGAAATACATATATATATATAATTTTGCTATTATGTTAAACCGTCGCATGTCCAAGTTTGGGCAAATGCGTTTTTTCAATATTTATTTTTGCTTGTAATAGCCGGTTCATTTGGTCAATGTATCACCAGCTGCTTCAGATGCCTAGTTATTAAAAATCGTCAAAGTGTAGTACAACGCTTTTTCTGGAAAGGTGACGTTTTGGACTTGCTACACTTTTGCATAATAGCAACGATATATATTTCTTCATTTATGTAATATGGCTACCATTGGTTTCATCCTATGAACAATATCCTAATATCTTAATAATTTTCAAGCCGGTCACAGGAAATGGTGTTCCTCTCCATTGTGAATAGAAACACAGTCTCGTTGAATTCACGGAGATTCTTGTAAAAAAGAAACAGTAAATCAAGGAGCACTACTTTTTAGAGTGGTTATCTCCTTTGGATTGATTTTGAGCAAGCAGTCATGTTGGATGGTAAATTTGTTTGCATTATCTTATATTCTGGTTGTATGTGATATTCGTATGCTTGCGTGCTGACGTAGTTTCTCATGTGGAGTTCGTGTGTTATGTATTTTCAAATTTCGTGTTCAAGAAAGGAGCTATCCTGATAGGATTAACGGCGCAGGTGTTTGAAATATTGCTTCTGTATATAGGGAAAGAAGATTTTATCCCTAATATATAGAGGATGTTATCTATTGACTGTACGTTATTTGATGTTTCAGTTGTTCAGAGTTCATATGCGGTAGCCCATCCTCCGTATTTTCTGGTTTTATCAATGATGTTCTATTTTCTCTGGGAGTTCCTTATTCCACCTACTTTCAATGTGCATATCATATTGGATAGAAATAATTGAGTGTTTATTTGTTGTTGTTTTTTTTTACTTTTGTCTATAAATAACAAGTTGTGTGTACTTTTCCTTGAACGAGTTGCCCGTCGCTCCGATATATGTCTTTTATATTCCGTTGGAATCTGTGATATTTTCTTTGGATACAGTTTCTTTTCCGAAACAGTTCTTGTTTAGAGGGCAGCGATTTGGAGATGTGTAGTTGCATTGATTTCGGGAGTGTTTCTGGTGTCTTTATTTTTATTGTGGTTGAGTATTATTGAGCCTTTATTCGGGAAGGAAACTTTAGTTAACTTTAACAGTGTTTAGGTTGAAGATCTTGTGGCTTAAATGTGAATGTGGGAAGTAGTTGTCTATTAATTTTAAGACATTCTAAGCTATGTTAGTAGCTACATTCTTGCTTAAGGTGGATTAAACCATAAGATTTTCCTCTGTCTGTGACTTCTTGATCTGTTTGTATTTCGTTCAATGTAATTTATGTTATTCTTAAAGTTAAACCTTTCTAATGCAGTATTATAGTATGGGGCAGCTTTTTCAAAAGTGTCTTTATCGGCAGTTAAACTGGAGACGCGCCAGCTAATATTGTTGAGTAGTTGTTTAATGATTGCTGGTTTGGATCCTATGTCTGTGTGCAAGGCTTCCTTATTCGTGTTATGGTAAGGTTTAATTTTGCCTATGCTTACCATATGTTGATATCTACGATGTTGACCTCCTTAAGGTTGGTACTAACTGCAATACTTGGACCTAACTGGCTAAATATTTTGCATATTTATTTCTTCATTCTATCCATATCGTCTCTATTTTTACTATGTACTACTCGTATGACACCGTCCCTATATAAACCTATGTTAGGTTTTTTATACTTTTCCTACGATATCTAAGGTATAGAGGCCTACAAGGTCAGCTATCCCTGCACCATCATAGCTCCCCATTGCCACATCAAATAATTCTTCCCCTTTCTTGTTTACCCAATAGTAATTATTATGAAAATGTAATGACTTCCTTGCTTTCATAATTATATCTATGTCAGCGTTTGTTATAGTAACAGATGCCTTGCTAAATTCAAGTGCCTTCTGAAACAAGCTATTGGAGATTGATGGGTAAAAGTCTACGGTATCAAATTGGATAAATTTGTATTTGGGTTGATCTTCTATTTTCGTAAACTATTCAATAGTTGCACAACTGCATATCCATTTAGTAAGGTTTGAATATGCTCTGATAGGGCATTTTCGTTAAATTTTACATTTCTAACTAATTTT
The DNA here is from genome assembly GCF_006345805.1 of Octopus sinensis. NCBI lineage: Eukaryota > Metazoa > Mollusca > Cephalopoda > Octopoda > Octopodidae > Octopus > Octopus sinensis. The sequence continues at coordinate 71,244,827 of NC_043001.1, forward strand.
ATAATGTCGTCTTCAAATTTTTCTAGGTCTTTAATATGTGTGGGATTTTTATTTGAAACTGTAATTGACCTCTGAATGAGGGCTTTACGTACATTTATCGAATAAGTAGACCTTCCATGTCATTCCCCTCAGAATATATGTTTTTTTGTTTTTGTCAATAAGATACTGATGTACACTTGGGTTCCTGGAATAGGAATACTGGGCAGACTGTCAAATAAATCATCCAACAGTAATGTTTGATGGTAAATTCAACTGTTTGCTCAACATTTAAGTCCCAGGGCGATAACTACTCACAAGATGTCAGGGTTCAAGAGTAGTACTCCTTGATTTATAGTTGTCTTTACGAGAATCTCCACAAACTGAACTTGACTTTGTGTTTTTATCCAAAACGAACACGAGCATCATTCCTCCATGAGATCGGCTTGAAAAATTGTTAAGATGTTAAAACAATTTTCATAGCATGAAATCAATGGTAGCCTTAATATACGAATAAAGAAACTTTATCCACCAGTGCTCTGTTAAGCACTCATTTTCGTTTGACATTTATGCATGTATGTAAACACACACACACACATACACACACACACACACACCACACACACACACACACACACACACACACACATATATATATATATATATATATATATATATACATCAACATACATAAATGGCAATTTCTGTTTGTGGTCTTGTGTGTGTTTGTGAAATTGTTACTTTAATTCCCCCGAGAATATCCAAACGATCTCGTGGAAACTTGACAGGTGTAGGTCCTGCGGAAACCCATGCAGTCATTTACGCACTTGAAATTTCGAAAATATCGATAATTTTTAATCAGCATCGATATTTAAAAAGTCAATAGAACATTTCAATGCAAATTTTTATATGAAAGTTATTTTCTGCCATAACTTTTAAAGTTTCAACCGATCTTCTTGAAATTTTATGCACAGATGGAATATGCACTAAGGATAGGTTGAGACAAATGAATTTTTACCAAGGGAACTTAAGCAAATAAGATGATTTTTTTATTAACTCATTAATGAAATTTGGCTTAAATTGTTGTACGATTAAATTGTTCGTCAATTATTTCAGCACTCTCCGATGCTGTAACGTATTTTCTTAACACCTTCACTTAAAATTATCGATAATAAACGTTGCCACGTTGTGTGCTAAACATGTAACATGTATTTTCTTAACATCTGCACTTGAAATTGTCGGTACTAACCGTTACAATCGACATTTGATTCTCATGATCAGTGGAACTATATCCATGAAACAGTCGTCAAATTAAATCCAGGTGCACTCAAAATTTTCTCTCGGTTGCAAGAAAATTTGCCCCAAAATTACGAAAATCGTCTTTTATGTATGCTTTTTTCCTCCTCATAGCATCTTAAGACAGTTATGGCCACCATGTTGTTGCCTCTTCTCACCAGCCGTTTTTATAAGTATAAAATCATTTTCTCTACATGATTTTTGCTTACTTTTCAAACATATATGTTCTTTTTTTTTTCATAGCACTCCTTTCCAATTCCCTTCTTGATGTTTCCATTGATTATATATTTGAAGCTTTCCACTCATTTGACCAAATGATTGTCGTTTTTGTCTGAGAGAAACTAGGCATTGTAATGGGTGTTGGGAATATACCCGCTCCGGAGTATTAGCAGGTGCCTCAGCTAGTATATATATATATAATATATATATATATACATACATATATATATATATATATATATATATATATATATATATATATATATATAATATATATATATATATATATATATATATATATTATATATATATGCTTATATAATCAATAATAACAAAGGGTAAAATTAATAAATTAACTAGTAATCAATAATTTCACCAAGTAGAATTCGGCATGAAAAGGGACCATTTATCGGTGTATATATATATATACATATATATACATACAGCGGGCTTCTTTTAGTTTTTATCCTTTAAATCCACTTACAAGGTTTTGATCGTCCCGAGACCATGGTAGAAGATACTTGCCCAACATACCACGCAGTGAGACAGAACCCGGAACCATATGGTCGGGAATCCAGCTTCTTATAACACAGCCACTTCTGCGACTATTCACAGTTCGTTAAGTAAAAATAGTTCGGTCAGAAAAATCCGCCCTGTCCATCCAGCATCCAGGTTTCTGCTGACATTTCTGTTCTGTTATTAAGGCTTGACATGCATCCATTTTTCCTCGAACTCTACCACAAATTGGCGTAGCTTCTGTGGATTGACATGCTGGTGATCCTAATTCAGATCACCCTATGTACGCTCGTACATGTGACTGTGGCCACTGTAAGACACTGCGTTCGTTACTGAAGATGGCTCTCATCGTTCAATGCCGTTCATCCCAGGATATATAAACTAGTGTGAGCCACACAGTTCAGAGTATTTATAAATTTGTACTTGATTTTCCTTGATATGACTTTAAACTGCGTCATGCAAAAGCACCCTCTTCGGGAGTTCCAGATTATTGAGGAGTGTGGAACAATCGCTTAGCCAATGTTGTTCTTAGATCTACCCTCTAACATATGTCAGGGTCCCAACTTTGAGTTAAATAGCATGTAACCACGAGGGTCAGGTTATATTGAAATCTTCGGATGCAGTATTTTGGGTGTGAGGTATTTCGGCACATGAACTTGTAAGCGGAATAATACATTCTGAACAAATGATAATGATGAGGAGGTGGAGGGAGAGGCAAACGATGACGATTAGGATTGCAAATCGCAAAAAGCAGTGCAAGATCAAAGGCTTTGCTAAGCCATATGATAATAGAGTGGATGGCAAAGAAATTCAGAAACCTAGAGAAATATTACTACTTAGCCAGAGAGAAGAAATTATGAAATACAAAGGTAATAATATTTTCAGTAGTAATTGATGCACTTGACACTGCGTCAAAACTACTACCAACCCTAAGAAGCTAAAAAATATTGAAATTGGAACTCGCAATATCAACCTAAAGGAAAGTGCAACCTTGTACCGTGCAAATGTTTCTTCCAAGGAGATAGCAAGTCACCATTGTTTTTTGTAATGTGTATAATATAGCTGTCTTTTTATTTTGCGAAAAATGAAAGCTGGATATGAGTTCAGGAATAGAAAATATAAAAAGAATCTCTTTTCTTAGGATGACCTGAAACTTTGGAAAAGATAAAAACCAGCTTCATTCATTAATTGAAACAGTAAATGGCATTAACGAGAACATGTGGATGATATTTTGGCCGAAAAAAAGTGTGAAGTATTTATTCTAAAAATATGTAATGTCCAACAAGTGGGCGGTGTGAAGTTGCCTGCGAGAGTAGTAATGAAGAGAATAGTCAAGAAGTATACAGGTATTTGAGGGTATTGCAAGGAATCGAATTCATGAATGAGCAAACGAAGAAAATATTCTCTCTGGGGTTTTAAAAAAGGCTAAAATAGATTTTAAAAGCTAAACTGAATGGGAGGAATAAATTCAAAGTGATAAATTCATCGGCAAGTTCTCTCTTTTGAGATATGAGATATGAAGCAGGAGTGATAAGACGGCGAACATAGAAACTACCGTACTTTGATAAGAAAACAAAATACTTCTGACAGTAAACGGTACCTTCCATCCGAGACATGATGTCCACAGGCTACACCTTACGATAAAGAAAGGAAGAAGGGTGAAGATAAATTTTGCGCTTTGTATTCAGACCGAGAAAAGTAATATTTCTTGGTATATAAAGGAATGCAAAGGAAGCATTACTAAACAAGTTAGGAATGCAACTCTATTACATACGGAAAGCAGTCTCGACAAAATAACTTATAACTTAAAGACAGAAACAAAGAATGAAAACAACTGGAAGGTTAAGTGGATGCCCAGTCAGTTCTTGAGAGACAAACTAAGATGCACAGACCCGGACAAAAGATGGCTCCGATTACAAAACAGTGATCTGGAACCTAAAAGAGAGGCCTTGATAAGTGCAGCACAGAAACAAACCGAGAAAACAAACTCCATCAATGAGAAATTTTATCAGTGAGAAGAATCTGACAAATACAGACTGTGGTGAAACGGGAGAGACAATGTGGTATGTTTTATACGAATGTAACTTATTGATCCACGAAGAATACAACAGGAGGCATACCAATGTCAGGCGAAGGATTCACTCGGAATTATGCAAGTAGTTTGGATTGGAGAGCACGAAGAAATGGTATAACCTTGAGCCAATTGGTGTGATAGAAATTATCAGAGTAATGATCCTTTGGGACTTAATGACCCACTATGGTCACCGAACTGAACATCAGAAACCCGAAATTGTACTAATAGACAAAGAAAAAGCAGAACCTTATCATAGATATTACTTGCCCAATTGGCAGAAGAATTGTCAAAACAGGAGAAAAACTGACGCGACATGAAGCTCTGAGGAGAGAAATAAAAAAGCGCTCTAGTCAATAAAAAAGTGTGTTATTCCAGTAATTGGTTGTACTCTAGGTACATTTAGCATACAAAATTGGGTGGAAATGAGAGGAATAAAAATAAAAATAGAACATATCTCGAAAACAGTACTAGTTGGCATTACAAAGGGTCCGTGCAAAGTTCTCGAATCTTGAAAAGAACGTGCCACCTGGGTTCTCGGAAAGGGAACATCTGGTATATCCATGACACCTCCAGCAACAAGTTGAGTATTTTAGAGATAATAATATAATAATAATAATAATAATAATAATAATAATAATAATATAATAATAATAATAATAATAATATAATAATAATAATAATAATAATAATAATGGCAAATTATCATTATCAATGGCAAATATCCAAAGAGAGCGAATAATGCAGATGTTCACAAAGCCGTGACCCATCAATGACTAATGGCCTCTGGCTTAAAATCTGAAACAGAAGGGTTTATCATAGCGGTTCAAGATCAATGCCTACATACAAGAAACTACCAGGCCAACATATTGAAGAACGGCAGCAGCCCAACATGTCGTGTATGCCAACAACGAAATGAAACCATTGATCATGTTGTCTCTAAGTGCAGTCTCTTTGCGCTTACAGAGTATCTCAACAGGCATGATAGAGCTGCACAATATATTCACTGGGTAATTTGCAACAGCTTGGACTTGCCCCATGAAAAAAACTGGTGGGAACAGAAACCACCTCCAGTGCTTGAAAATGACCACATCTCACTCCTCTGGAACTTCACCATTCAAACTGACGGAAAGATAGATTCGAATAGGCTAGACATCATAGTAAAAGACTTCAGACAAAAAACATGCCTCCTCATTGATATGACTGTCCCAATCGATATAAATGTATCTGTCAAGACCTACCAGAAACTGAGCAAATATAAAGATCTTGAAATAGAAATCAGCAAAATATGGAACCTGAAGTCTAAAACAATACCTGTTGTCATAGGTGCCCTGGGAATGATAGCAAAAGGGGCTGATTGCTATCTAACTCAGATACCAGGAAACCCAAAAATGGTAGAAATTCAAAAGATAGTGCCCATGTGAACTGCTCATATCCTACGCAAAATACTTTCTATGTAATCTCAAGTTTTATAACAAACATAATTCTCGTATGTTTTTTTAGGCATTCACTAGTACAACACTAAGTACAAAACCAAATATATGGCACCCTAGGCATAACACCAACACGAATTTCCAACTTGTTGTCTCTTGAGGTCTCTGGGTGAGACTTGGAGCCAGCTTGTGCAAATGTAATTTAAAAGTCAAACAGAGAACAATAATAATAATAATAATAATAATAATAATAATAATAACAACAACAATAATAATGATAATAATAATAACAATAATAATGATAATAATAATAATGATGATGATGATGATGATGATGATGATGATGATGATGATGATGATAATAATGATAATAATAATAATAATAATAATAATAATAATAATAATAATAATAATAATAATAATAATAATAATAATAATAATAAATAACAGTGTTTCAGTATACGTAATGGTGTTGGTAGTATTAAAACTCTAATGAAAATGGCCTTCCATCATGTGATCATTAAATAAATATCATTCTTCATAAGATATTTAGTATTGGAGCAAAATAAATAACTAATTATGGCATCATCTGTAGTAAATATTTTAGAAATATTTCTGCAAAATCTATAAAGAGCCAATTATATTAAATGAAAATCTTGAAAATCATGAAAAACATTTATTCAGTCACTCGTGTCGAAAATATTGACTGATTTCCTTCCTACATTTCTCACTGTTTTACTTTAATGCCATTACAAATTCAGAAATAGAATAGATATATTTCTTCTTGGTATTTATTTCAATACTACATATGACATTAATGTCTGACTGTCCATGGTTTTATTGGCTCACATCGTGAACGATCAGAATTGTGCATTTATGAATAAATATATTTGCGTGTGCTTGAGTGAGTGTGTGTTTATATATGCACATGAGTATTTATTTATGTAAATACGCACACACACATACGTACACATACATATGTGTGTGTGTTTGTGTGTGTGAATATAATATAAATGAGTGTTTGTATGCGCTTACGATATAATTCATAAGTATTTATATTACAATATATATATATATATATATATTATATATATATATATATATATATATATATATATAAGTATACTTATATATGAATATATGTGTTTGTATATATATATATATATATTATATAATATATATATATATATATATATATATATATATATATATACTGGAGTCTTTTTGTTTGAGATCACTTTAATAAATGACAGAATAGTAGAGTAAAAGTTTAGATGATACATCCGTAGAGTGTTGTTTCGAAAGATACGGATATTAATACTATTTATAGCACAACTCTCCCTATATATGTACAAATACTTATATATAAATAAAACACACACCCAACACATACACTTACATATGCACAAATATGTACAGAACCTTATATATATTTATGTGTGTGTGTGTGTGTGTGTGTGCGTTTAAATATATAGGCCACTTTGAGTTTAAATATACGGGTTAAATCTCCGTAAGCTGTAAATAAGTTGTCCTGTTATGCATAGTTAAGTGTCGTGTCCAATGGAGATAATGTATCGCAATTCCAAAGCTTATAATACCTATTGAGGCAGAAGCAAGTACCCACAGCTGCTCTTTTGTCTTCATGCAAGATAAAATGGAATATCCACTTTTATTATATTTTTTTGTTGAGGTGGTTATGTCCTCTTGTATGTCCTCTTCTATTTGGAGTTGTTGTAAATTACCATCAAGCTAATAGGGCTAATATTTTTGAAAACAGTCATAACTTCAATTCGTCATGATCTTATTTTGTATTTTATGTAATATGTGTTCTATAACACCAATCCAAAGATTTTAAGTTCCAGTATACAGTAATCTCTCGACTATCGCTGCTGTTACGTCCCAAAACTCGTGTTAGGTGAAAATCCGCGAAGTAGAAACAGTACTGTTTATCTTTTTATCTTTTTATAATTTGTATATATTTATTTTATTATAAATGCAGAGGAATCGACGTAAGCTTAAATAACAAACTGTGCTAGGTGAACCGCGATAAGTGAACCGTGATATGGCGAGGAATTACTGTACTTTTATACATCAAAAGTAGAAATGTCTTCATCCATGTATAGGCTCACCTTAACTACAAATTCTGACACTGACTCTACATCTTTCAATTAGGATTCAAAAATATTTCTCACTCAATTCTCCTCAGATATATCCAATATCCATCGAACTTTGGAAAAATTGCACAACATTCTAACCCACGGCGAAGAGCAAAACCAAACCTAAGAGTAGACTTTCGAATTTGATATACTAAATATATAAGCCCCAACCAACATCTCGCATTCAACATGCACTATATTTTATATTTTGCTTGTTTCGGTCATTGGATAGCATCCATGCTGGGACACCAAGATATTCGTCGAGAAAATAAGACCCAATACTTATTCTGTCAGGCTCTTTTGTCGAATCGTTATTCTATGTTACGGTCACATAAAAAAAAAGATCTCGTCGTTACAGTGTAGACAAACCAAATCATCTATGTATGTGTGTGTGTGTGTTTCCATCATGGAAACATCTCCTATCCATACACTCTCTGCAACCTCGCATAGGCCTCTGGGCACGTATCGTCATGACAACTTTCTCTGTCCTGGACAATGACAAGATCACATGCCACACACTTTCCTTCCAAGCAGTGCTATAAACAGCAGAAGTGAGCCAGAATGTTAAAATTTAGAGTGTATGCACAGCAGGATTTAAGATCAAGCTGTGCCAAGCGGCTTTTTTCTGCGTACTTTAACATTGTTACTATGGTAACAGTCCGAATACTTGTCGATGAGTCCTTCTACATATATGTATTTACGGGTGTATTTATAATTACATTCGTATACATTATTCAAAGAAATCTATTATTCTCATAGTTTTGTATGAAATATAGGAAATATTTGTTTTTCTAAGGAAAGCTGATATTTTCATACAATACTTCATATGAAAGTAATCAGTTGTTTCGTTTGTGGATTTTTTTTATAGAAATGTCAATGATAAATCGGACACAGCGGAGGTATAGCTTTTGTGTAGGTTTTTTTCGTATTATCTGGCTGTTTACTATATTCATCATTTTTTATACGTAGGCGCAAATACACTTTATAAGAAACCGCACAAGCACGCATGTATTATTCATATGCAGACACTTGTATACAAACACGCATACATATATACAGACATATATAGATATATATATATATATATATATACAAATTGAGATAGGGGTTGTAAATGCAACCCTCCATGGGATAACATATATCCAATATACTGCAAGGGAAGTACCCAACAAAGTTAATACATAAATGTTAATGATTGCGATGCAATCAATTCATTTACTGTATTATATGGGCAAAGGTAAAATGATTTACCACAATATATATATATATATATACATACATATATACATATATATATATATATACACATATATATATACATACATATATATATATACATACATACATATATATATACTCTTTTACTTGTTTCAGTCATTTGACTGCGGCCATGCTCAAGCAACGCCTTTAGTCAAGAAAATCGCCCTCAGGACTTATTCTTTGGTAGCCTAATACTAATTCTATCATTCTCTTTGGCCGAACTGCTAAGTTACGGGGACGTAAACACATCAACATCGATTGTCAAGCGATGTTGGGTGGGAGGTCAAACACAGACACACAAACATATACACACACATACATATGTTTATACATATATACGACGGGCTTCTTTCAGTTTCCGTCTACCATATCCACTCACAAGGCTTTTGTTGGCCCGAGGTTATAGTAGAAGACACCTTCCTAAGGTGCCACGCAGCGGGAATGAACCCGGAACCATGTGGTTGGGAAGCAAGCTACTTGCCACACAGCCACTCCTGCACCTATATATATATATATATATATATATATATATATATATATATATATATATATATATATATATATGTGTGTGTGTGTGTGTGTGTGTATGTATGTGTGTGTGTGAAATAAACTAAAAATAAAAAAATAAATACGAATGGATGGAAAAATGAAACACATGACAGTAATAGTATACCTACGCACCTACATATATATATATATATATATATATATATATATATATATATATATATATATATATATATATATATATATATATATATATATATAATTGTTCAGCAGGACAGCAAATATTAGGGCAAGCCAAACATCTCAAGACGTATACAATATTATTATAGGAAGAAATTCAAAATCTTGCAGTTATTTCTGAGATATTCCCGAGTATGGGATATTCCGTCTTCAGAGACAAATAAGGAAAAAATAAGGAAAATGAGAATGGTATACATCAATAAAATGACGAAAAGAATAAGGAAATGGAAAGAAAGAAGAAAAAAAAAGCATAAAAGTTCATAGTTCAACTTGCCGAAGTTATAGTAACCAGTCCAAGTGTCCTTACGTGCAATCCTCCGTAGATCCATGAGCGTAAGTCGTTAGGTGCGATCCTGCATGTGTCCATGTGGGTTATAATCCTGATATAGTATACATCCGAAGAAAACAGCGCAAACATATAAACGTTCAATAACAGAATGGTAGCGGAGGCAGCTATTAAATGGTAAAAGTAAAGAAAAGAAAAGAAATAGAAAGATAGGTAGATAGCGTGAAGGGGGGTGATTTTAAGGATTGACGATAGGATATAGTAAGTTGCATAAGTGTATGGTGTCTAAGAATTGTGTACGGGTTAGCCGAGAGGATAAGAGAGAGGATGAGTGTGTAGAGGGAGACAGGGTAAAAGAAGTAGAGCAAAATGAGCCACGTTGTATTCATTAAAGAGTTGTAGGTTATACTTTTGAGAGCTTCTTTTAAGCAAAATACACAACTAGAGTGTTAGGCCTGATATGAATTACCCAAGTCTATTATAGTTCAAGGGTGTTTATACTGTATTTTTCTAATAATTAAATACGTGGCTGGCTAAGGATGTGGAATTGCTGTTATCCTTATATCTAAGCTCTCTATTAGACTCATCTACCCCCATCAAATCGTATCTAGAGCGAATTGGAAGAAATATACTAGACAGAATCATACCCTCTATTAGAGAAAGACTAAATGCAAACTTATGGTCCTGACCAGACGAGATCATCACCTGATTCTACTTGCTTCACAACAAAAGCACATCCCGTTTTCTACAATCTGACATCAATAATTACTATGCCTCTATATTACCTATCCTCCTTAAAAACGTCCTGACCCTAGCTAAAAACCTAACCAACATAACCTTCTTAGAAATTGATGTCATTCTATCTGCCAGGCAGACCCTCATATCCTTCGATAATAAGCTTTGGTCCCGCGCTAATCTCAACACTAACAGAAGCAACTTCTTCGGTATAACTATGGGCTCATCCGACTCCGCCCATGCCACTACCTCCTTCAACAGCTCCGCACACAATTCCTCCATATTAAAGGGGGTTTATACAGGGACGATGCATTATTAATTACAACCGGCCTAACAAAGCCTGCATTAGAAAAAAACTAGAAAACACACAAATTCTTCGCCAACTTTGACCTATCTCTCTCTTTCGAAAATACTTACAGGACAGCACATTTTCTATGTTACTTTAGATTTAAACTCTTCACTAAACGTCCTATATCATCAACCTAATCAATGCCTTAAATACAACAACACAGAATCTAGTCACCATAAATCTACATTTGAGAGCGTAATCAAAGGCATATCCATCAGATATGTCTGCCAATGGAGAAATCTTCAGCAACTACGTCAACTGCTATAACCAAGCTCTAGCCGTTAGTGGTGTCTCCCAGAATATTAGATTTATACCCAACTCTAGACTTAAGGAACACCTCTCGAAACTTAGCTCTGGACAAACGCGCACAAATAATGGAAATCCAATCCCTCCTACTACGATCAGTCAATCTCGCTCACCTAACATCCGAACGCACAACACTAGATATACAAACACTAATACTAACATTATACATTCCATCTGTCCTCTGACATTCACTAGGGATTCTTTCTTTCCATCTCCATATTCTTTTACTCCCTTCCTCTGTGTCGTCATCTTTTTAATATATATCATTCTCATTTTCCCTATTATTTCCTTATTTGTCTCTGATGACGGTATATTCCATACTCGGGGATATCACAGGAACAGCTGTAAGATTTTGAATTTCTTCCTATAATAATATTGTATACGACTGGGGATGTTTACCTTGCCTTAATGTTTGGTGCCCTGTTGAACAATTATATATCCGCTGAATCGGAAATCTGCAATGGCTCCATAACTACCATCTCAGCTATAACCGTGAAGCTCCAGTAATCCGTTACAGCATTTACATATCGCACCTAATCGTTTAGTCACCTATATATGTATATATATATGTATATATATTCAGGTGTTCCTGGGACAGGAAGTAAATATGTGCCGGGATATCAAAAAAGAGATCTCACGGAGAGTAAGGGCCGGATAGGAGGCGTTCAATAGCATAAGGGATGTGCTCAAGGGAAGGTTGGACAGGACCACCCGTGCCAACCTCATTAACAGTGCAGTTCTGCCTGCAATGTTATATGGTAGTGAAACATGGGCTACCACAAAGAGAGAAGAGCAAAGACTAGTAACGGCTCAAAGAGCCATGGAAAGGTCAATGCTTGGTATCTCGTTGAGAGAGTACATAAGTAACAAGATAATCAGAAAGAAATCCGGCGTGAGAGATGTCATCGCAGAGTATACACGCAGCAAGTATAGATGGGCTGGACACGTCGCCCGGCTCACCAATAATCGGTGGACGCACGCAGTTGTCGAGTGGTACCCGCGTGAGCGGAAAGACCACCCGGAAGACCTCCACGACGGTGGAGTTGCGAATTCAGGAGGACGATTGGGATCACGTGGATGAGAAAGGCGCGATCCAGAGAGGAGTTGACAGCGTGCTGTGACCAGCGGTGTCAAATGGACGCCTTACGGACTGGTCAGTGAAGGTGATCAAGGTGATGTATATATATATATATATATATATATATATATATATAATGTATGTATGTATGCATACATACATATACATGCATATATATGTGTGTGTGTTTGCCTCTGGGTGCGTGCGTTTGAATGTGAGAGTAGCTGGTGAAAGAGTTTGGGATTGTGTTTGTAAGCACATTTATCTTTATGCGTGTGTTTGTAGGCAATTATACCTTTATGATTAGTAGCAAACGTAATAATAAGTCTGAATGTCTCTTCGAAAAAATTTCACATATCACATTTCTATTTCTTTCAACTTTCAACGCCGGATTCTCACGTGCACCAAACAACGGAAATGTGAAAGCAACAATGAATATATTGAAAGGCGGAATTAATTTTTTCTAGAATGTGTATCTAATTGTTAATATTTTAAAATATTCAAATACAGTTCATTAAATATGTTCATACAGAGTATAGCGAATAGTAGAAAAAACACAAAGGTGTACACTCTGTGCAAATACATACGTATATATGTGTGTATGTATATACATATATGTATGTATTATGTCAGGTCACTTTCGAATGCTACTGGTAACATGTAACCCAGTACAACCTGTTGCATGGTCGGGTCGTCGGCGACTAAACCGGCAACCCCACCAAGCCTGCTTGGTGAGGAGGGTGTTTATTGGACACCCTGCGGGATGAAAAACAAAACCCGTCAAAGGGCGGAGGAACACTTGAGAGTCAATGCCCATCCAATAAATGTCTTGAGACTGTATCATGCGCGGGGACATAGAAATAATCGGACTGAATACCCGATCGCGCGGTTAAACCATTGGGAGTGAAGGACTCCTAGCCTTTGTTAGGGCATCCTTCTAGGAGAAGGTAACTCAGGTAACTGGGATAACTCCGACATAAAACTGCGGCTCAGTGGTTACCGATGATGTTGACTTGTTCTTCTTTTCGGATTATGGCTGCTGTTGCTTAATGAGTGGGATTGACTCAGTGCACAGCCTTTCCTCACTTTAAAAAAATCTTCTTGCACAGGCATTGCACGATAACAACATTAATTAAGCTTCGTGCAATGGGCATACTCGATAACGAGGGTGGAGCCACCATATGTATATATATATATAAGTATATATATAGGTATATATATATATATAATATATATATATATATATATATATTATATATATATATTATATATATATATATATATATATATATATAATATATATATATATATATATGTACATACATATACATAAGCATGTACGTACGTACATACGAGTGTATGCATTAAAAGCAAAATATGAAGTTATATTCAGAAACATACTGGGATAATATATTGAGCTCTATAACTTGCTATTAAGAGTAGAGATTGGAATTCCATTGTGCATATTTAAAATATGTGAGTGTGTAGGCAGGACTAAATAAATTCCTTTTAAAACGTTCTAAAATAGCTAATATGTTGATCTTCCTTTAGGCAAACCTATAAAAGATAGAAATACATGGTCATTGACATACAGGAATATTATTCCCTTAGAAAAGAGAGATTAAATTAAATTAAACTTTAGCACGTAGGTCTAATAATCTAAATTTATTGAAATATAGGGTTTAGGGCATGCAAATATTTATAATATACGATGTAAAAGAAATAGTTCGAAACGAGAGTTATATTACTGTATATGGGGGCCTTAGATGATTGAATTTAGCTTTGTTTTAAAGACTTTGGCAACCAATTTATGAACAATACAAACGAGATGCAGATTAAAGATAGTAAATAGGACACAGGCGACTGCATTTATTTGAAATACGTATCTGGAGGCAAATAATCATTTGGATTAGATCATAGCGCGCAACGTAAATAAACATTAATGAAATTAATAGATTAGGAAATATGAATTTAGTAATGTTAATTGCAGAGAAAGACAGATAATAAGTAGTAATTTAATCAGTGAATTGTCGGGTAGGAAAGGCTTGGAGTTGTATCAAAGTAAGGATTGTAACTAAATTTCCAAAGGTATATTATGTACATTCATAATGTAGATATGAAATGTGGGAAGTATTTGTGAGATTTCTTTTGTGTTATTTTGTGGCTGAAAGAAATCAGCCATTTGGAATATATTCTTTAAGTAAGATACCTTTAGGAAAAAGGATTTCCATGATTTTCGTAGTTATGTTAAATGATTTTCATACCTATGTTAAAGGGTCTTCTGTTATCCATGTCGGATTTCAGAGTGGCAAGGATTTAGCATTCTAAGTTATTGGATATATTTAAATTCTTTAAATTCCAAACGTAAGTTGAAAGAGATGTAGTCATACAATACAAAATAAAGGATTGCTAAACGACAAAAATAGTCTGTTCATTTTACCGAAATTTGGAAGATTTCAGTGAAATAAATAAAGTTTACTTCAGAATTGGCGGTTCTTGTCTTATATCAAAATAGAGTTACAAGAGCTTATCAGAGATTTCATTAAATAAACAGAAATAGAACTAGAACTCCTTTTCTTAGGTGTAGTCAGTCTAGATGAATTAATGGCGAGGGCCGTTTTGGCTGTAACCGAATACAATATATGTATTTTTGGAAAATGTGTTACATGCATGTTGTAATAGAAGCTGTCTTTTAACATTTAGAATGTCTTAGCTATAAGTCTGATAAACTATCGGTTATTGTGTGGATTGAATCACTCTTTGTAAGTTTTAAAATATCTATGACTGATTTCTTCGATGATGCCTTCACCATTTTCATGTTTGCATTAAGACCATGTGTATTTAAGATATTAATATGATAATTAGAATGGCTATTGTGAATCTTCCCCTTTGCAGACAGCTAATGATCTACAGGATCCACATTATTCATAATTTTTCTATGGTTTTTAAACTGAATATGTAATTGTTTCTCCATGTTTGTAGGAAATGAAGAACAAAGCGATATTGAAGTTACTGATTACATGAACGAGTTTTACAGATTTAAATGAAGTTTCTATCATAACGATTAATCCAAAATGTTAAAAACTATATGTTAAAAACTGACTTTCGTAACTAAGTCAGTAAGCTGAGGTTTACAGATTTTACATAGCAGGAGACTTTCCACTTTTTATAAACTTCCGTCTAAATATGTAAAGATGAAATTTAGAATATGGAATTGAAATAAAGCAATGATATATTTAATCCTCGGTAAATCATTCGCTGATAATATCGATAAAACACCCATAAGCACACACATACACCCACATACACGCACACATAAACAGAGAGACAGACAGAGAAGCAGTCAGACAGATAGACAGACAGATAGATAGACAGACAGACAGACAGACAGACAGATAGATAGATAGATAAATAGATAGATAGATAGATAGATAGATAGATAGATAGATAGATAGATAGATAGATAGATAGATAGATAGATAGATAGATAGATAGATAGATTGATTGATTGACTGATTGATTGATTAACACATGC
>NC_043001.1:71265789-71283289 GCF_006345805.1 Octopus sinensis
TTAGATGATGGAGTGGAATCCTAGCGTGAATCAGCAGCTCAGTCACCGATCAGTGAAATACTAACACATTGACATCTGCAGTTGTGTGTGAGAGTGCGTACGTTATCTAGAAGAATGTACTGATGACGTAGGTTTGTTGGTGCATTCAATTATGTGCGTTTACAAGTTCTGAAGAAATTAAATGGAAATGTTCTGAAGTGTATACTGTCCAAATATTACTAAAGATTCCCCAGGTTAGCAGTTTATTACCTTTGTGGAACGAGTATTATTATTTCCTGATCCTGTATCCAAGTTTCCGATTGCAAATCAAAGCGCTACTACTGATATGATATCATCGCCATCACAACGAATGATATATAAATATTATGATCGTATCTCAGGAGAGAAAAGGAATATGTGATATCGAATTCAAGGATATTTAATCAATATATACCATTGTTATTAAGGGAGCAACTTGCTGTAAATTAAAAACAATAACTATTGTACTACAAAAGGTAATAAAAATATGAATATAACATATATTAAACCCCAAGGACGCACTCATTTACAACTAACACTTCTTTTCATAAATAGATTACTACGGTGAATTTAGTAGTTTGATGTGAATCTCAACATAATTGTTATTATATTTATAGGATGATATAACGAAGCCTAGCAAGTCATGCCTTCCATACTAAATGGACATGCAACATGTAACACAAATAGAGAATATAATGTGAGTGGTATTTAGTATCAATTCGAATCGGATTCAATTATTAATGCAAATAATTCCATAGATTTGTATTCTGCTTGTCACATCGGATTATTTGATCAAGTTTTTCATCGTTTTATATACTCTATATACTACATATTGCAAATAGGAATAAGGTATTGTTATCGACACACAGCTACTAGGGCATATATATATATATATATATATATATATATATATATATATATATATATATGCGTATTTAAATACACACAAACATTCATTCAGATACGCACACTGTCAGTCATAATGACATAATGCTTATATTGAATGTGACATTCGATATAAGCATTATATATTTCTTTCGTCTTTCCACTCATTCATATGATATATATATATATATATATATATATATATATATATATATATATATATCCACTTGATAACCTCGACCGAGCAGAATGTTGGGCGTCGTATCGACACTGCTGGCCACAGCACGCCTTCCATTTCTCTCTGGATTGTGCCTTTCTCATTCACGTAACTCCAAATGCTTGTCGCATTTCGTCAACCCACCATTTTAGAGGCCTTCCGAATGTTCCCTTTCGCTCGCGCAGATACCACTCGACAACTGCATGAGTTCGCCGATTGTCGCTGAACCGAGCGATATGTCCAGCCCATTTGAACCTTTGCTTTCTGTAATCGGTGATTATGTCTCTCATGCCAATTTTCTCTTTCATCGCTTCGCTCCGGGTGTGCTCTTTCAGCGACACGCCAGGCATCGATCTTTCCTTAGCACTTTGAGCAGTTACCAGCCTCTGGTCCTCAGTCTTCGTCGTGACTCAGGTTTCGCTTCTGTACAAAATTACAAGTAAAACCGTGCCGTTGAAGAGCTTTCCTTTAAGAAGATATTTGATGGAGTTGCACTTTCCATCCTGCCCTTATTCTCTTCGAAAACTCCTTCTCCATGTCTCGTAGCATCTTCGCCTCTGGTCAAAGGTAGACCAATTCTTCCCCCTCCTCTACTTCATCACTCCTACCACTATTCAGCTGAATATTCGGACCGCATGAACTTGGTTTTCATGCGGTTCATTTTGAGGCTTACTTCCGTACTTCTGATGTCCAGCTCCGTCAGTATGGTCAGCACCTGATTTGTGGTCTCTGTAATGAGAACGATGTCGTCAGCAATATGGAAGTGGTTAGATTGCTCGCCGTTGATGTTTACGCCACCTCGCCAGTCAATGCCTGTGATGACCTGCTCGTGACTTTTAGTGAAGAGTTTCGGAAAGATAATGTCTCCTTGTTTGATGCTTTTATGGGTGACCACCACAAAGATATGTCGGTGGTACATCCACAATTCACCTCTTGAAGAAGTTGATTGTATTGCACCTCGACTCCTTGTTCTCCAACAACTTCAACACAGCGTTGATCTCAACTCTGTCGAAGGTCTTTTCATAATCCACGAACGCAACGCAAAGAGGTGGTCTGTATTCTTTTGTTCGCTCCAGCAACTGGATCAGAGTGAATTTATGATCCACGATACTGTAATTCTATATGATCCATCATGTTGCAATTATTCCGCAAGCTTGTTTGTTCCCTTGTCTGATGTTCATCTAGATGTTATGATAATCGATTTAGTATTATCTTCGAGAACAACTTGTGTACAAGAGACGAGAGGTATATGGACGATAGCCCATCGCTAACTCCTTTCTTGGACAGCAGGACGGCTTTCGGCTCTTTCCATCACATTGTTATTTTTCCTTTGTCCAGATGGTAACTAAATCTTTCGGCGAGGACCTTCTAGACCTACACTCCCCCTGACTCTCGGAGAAGACTAAGAAACTGCTGGAGAAGTGGAAGAACATGGAATGGACCGCAGAAAGCAACCTCGAGTATTCCATTCTCAGCAGGGTGTTGCGTCAACATTTGAAGAAAACCTTTGAAAAAATATATCATATTATCTGAGTAATAATAACATTATAGTGTGGTGTCCAAAGCTCCTCTTCAGGCATCGGCAACTAGATGATGTTATACAGTAGGACGTCCGCGTGTGGAAATCTGTAATTATCTGTTGAATATGTACAAAAGACTTTTAATATGCGATGGACTAAACAGGGTATATTATAAATCACTATAATTGTTTCAGCGCAACATTATCAGCTGGTAATTGTCGAATGTTACGTGTATTATACACATTATTGTATTATATGATTCAACAAAAGTTGTATACGTACGCATCTTCGAATGAGTCGGTTCGAAATCACTGCTAGATCATCTTTGTTTTATATCTACACCATGATATTAAATTTAGCATTCCATTGGCAAAGAAGAGGTGAGAAATGCAAAGAAGAAAGAAACCAATGATAAAAATATCAAAAGTAAATTAATGGAAAGAAAACATATTTAAAAAATGAAATGAAAAAAAAAACAAAGTCTCCCCTTAAGCAAAGTAACACGTGCTGAAGATATTGATTCTATTATTATCTAGTGTGACAATTTTAAAATGATTGTAGCTATTATCAGTGAATTTTGGCGATTTAAATAATAGTTTTGAATGTTATTTTCTGCAGGTAGACATATCGCACGGTTTCAGGCTTAGTTCCCACCATCGGCAGAGAATAACTCTGGCTGAGATGGCACTGCTAAACACTCGTTCGAAAACATATATATCTTTCTAAGTGACATACACACACACTGATAGAATAAATCGAAACATTATTGTTCCGAAATCTCACAACGAGTGATATACAGTAGCAGTACTTTAAAGTAATGAGTATTTGTCAGGCAGTCCCGATTGGGACGAATGCTACTGTTGTTTAGTATATATATATATATATATAATATATATATATATATATATATATATATATATATATATATATTATATATATATATATATATATATATATATATATAAGAGTGCTCAAAGGTTCATGGCTTTGGCTAAAAGAAAATACAAAACTGCCAGTTAATTATGATTTTATTCAACATATACCCCTCTCTGATTCACACGCATATTGCAGCGGCCCTTCAGTCTCTATAGACCCTGTGGAAGAACTCGGAATGTTGGGCCTCACTAACCAGGCCTTTCACAATACCTTTAAGGAAGGAACTTTTCGGTATCTACTCGTATATGTGTGTGCGTGCATGTGTGTGTGTGTGTACATAAACATATGTATGTACACACACACACACACACATATATATATATATATATATATATATATATATATATATATATATATATATACGTATACATATATACGTATGGCATATATATTATATATATATATATATATATACATAAATAAATGAAAGAATGGAGTCGAACGAAGATTTTAACAAAATTCATTTACTCTCAACACATGTTTCGAAGACTGCATACTCTTATTTCCGAAGGAATACAGGGTGCATTATGCCGTCTTCTCATCAGGAAAGGCAAGGAAGACGGCATAATGCACCCTTTATTCCTTCGGAATTAAGAGTATGCAGTCTTCGAAACATGTGTTGAGAGTAAATGAATTTTGTTAAAATCTTCGTTCGACTCCATTCTTTCATTTATTCATATAAAAAAAACACACAAATTACCACACAAGAACACAGGGTTTCTGCCCTTGGCATGTAGCTTCAACCGTGTTTTCTGACGTGAATTTGCTACCCAGGTATCGATTAACCGAATTATCAATACTAGGATAATTCATTCACCTACTTAAATATATATATACATATATAAGCCTTACATTTGACTCACTTAATTTCAATTAATATGTCAAGCCAATGTATGTGCATTGTGTATTTTGACATAGTTAAAGACTTTAAGATACAGAGGCTTTAAGTAATATTCGTTGATCAAATAGGTTTCATGCGTTACTGACGTTATTATATGTTGACTCTCTCTATGACGACCAAATTTGTCGTGAAATATTCTATATTTTGTATAGACATCATTTTGAGAACTTCCTGTTTAAATGTTCATTGCATTAATCCCGGATAGGGATATATATATCAATATTGTAGTTGTCTAATACAATGTCCAGAAAAGCTGCAGGTCCTTTCCGAAACTTCTGAACAAATCTCACATTGTTTAGACTAGTTTCGTAAAATAAGATATATATATATATGTTTAGAAAATGCATGAATAAAAATCGATAATACATTATCCCCACCACTACAATACTGCAAAAGCTGTAGCGGGATCTCGTTTCTGTATGTGCTTTTAAATGTCTAGAAATATTTCTCTGGCGGCTAGATCCATCAATCATACTGATATAGCAGTCTTTTATTGAGTAAATACTATTAGTAATTATACTCCAATGTAACTCACACAATATACGCAAATAAAAAAGGCAGAATTTTGTTTTATCTTCGGCGATACAATGTCATATTGCGTCTAGTGACATGGGCATGTCCCTGTCGCCCACTAAATTCCATGTGAAGTCCAGTCGAATCAAACTGTTGTTGAATATAGTTATAACTCTTACCTATTTCACAATATGTGTATTAAAGAAGCAATGAATTCTCTGAATAAATTGATTTTCTTACATCCGTGTCCAAAACTTACACAAGTGTAACACTAAATACATACATTCTACGTAAATCGGGTATCAGGTAACAAAAAACGGTGAATCTAAAAATTCAAAACCTCTAAAAACAGATGAATTGTTTACAACTTCAGGACTTCATGCATTCACGTGCATCTACCACTGACCATATCATATCCATAGAATCTATAGAGAAGCTTGAAACTGAAAGAAATAAAAAAATTTATAACAATAAAATGAAACACGACATCAGCATCTCATAGAGAGAAATCCCGGACAAAGTTGGGAGAACCCGGCAATTGCATGTTTTCCGCCCAGCTGTGCTCTTAGAATTTATCCCTGTTGTGTGTGTGTGTGTGTGTGTGTGTGTGTGTGTGTTGTGTGTGTGTGTGTGTGTGTGTGTTGTGTGTGTGTGAGTATGTGTGTGTGTGTGTGTGTGTGTGTGTGAGTGTGTGTGTGTATGTGTGTGTGTGTGTGTGTGTGTGTGTGTGTGGTGTGTGTGTGCGTGTGTGTGTGTGCGCGTGTGTCAAATTGGATGTTTGTATGTTTCTTTTATGTACTCGAGAATCAAGAAACCTATTATGCTCAAACTTAATATGCAAGTTTCTGAACCACAGGATTATATTATGCACAAACTTGGAACTTGCCCATGGACAATGTGAGGAACACAGTTCTGACCCCATGAGTAAAATCGGAAATTTACGGAAAACCCTGATTAAGGATTGGGTGAAAAAGGAAATGTGTTCCTGTCCATTGCCCATGGGACGCCACATTCTTGACTGCATGAATAAAATTGAAAATATTACGGAAAAAAACTTAATTCCTCTATAGGTTTAATGATTATGTGAAAAAGGGTATATGGCCAAGTTTTGTAGAATGTAAAGATGGGATAAATATGGTTCAATGACTTATATTTTGTAAAAAAATTGACAAAATTGTACTCCTCCATTTTGTGGTTGCGTTGGAAATGATTACTTACTTCATTCCATATGTATGAAATATTTTAAGTTTCAATGAAATATCTAAATATATATGATGTAATATCTTAAAATGATGGTGCAATAATAAAGTCTGAAATTGCCTAAAGGTGTATCATTCAATATCATATAATGCAGGTGCAATAATAAATCAAGTCTGAACTTTCTTGGAGATATTTTGAAAAAGCATAAACGTCAGAACATGTTGAATATTATTATCAGTATGATTTCAAACTTCAACGGTGTGACATCCTTGATAAATTATAGTGATATTAGAAACCTCCCCCCCCCAAAAAAAATGAGCCACCTTCATTTGGAAGAAAGAATCCTAAACTTATTTACCTAAGTTTGAACATCATTCCCTTCGAAATAGTAAACTTTGCATAGGAATACACCGATCCAAGCATTCCTGCCATTTTTAGGAATCTGGCCATGAAGTCGTTTTCGTAAGCCAGTCGAGGATATTCTGAGATTCGCTCTGGATCTCGACAACGGTGTTAAAACGGTGGGCTTTGAGCTGCAGTTTCGCCACAAGGAAGAGACGGAAGTCCGCAAGTATTAAATCTGGAGAATAGAGCGTGTGAGGGAGTGGTACCATGTCGTTTTTGGCGGAAACTCGCAAGTAAGGAAAGCTCGGTGAACAATCCAGTTTTCTGCGCGCCACAGATGCGGTCGCCTTCACTGAATGTTCTCCCTGTAACTCTTGATTGACGGTCTGGCCCTTGGGATCGAATTTTCCAAGCACAGTACCACATTTCTAGGGGTGAAACTCGTGACAGATCTTCAAAATCGTTCGTAGTCTTCCAGGGAAGTTCTTCCACCTTTGAAGCGCCCGTGCCAATCGAAATCTTTCGTACGGCCCATTGCCTTGTCATCATAAGCTTGCCGAAGTATGTTCAATGACTTTGAAACAGATTTCGCAAATTTAACGCAAAATTGCACGTTGGCATATCTTCGATATTTTCATCAGTACTGCTGGTTTCAGGTCGGGTCTGCGTTATTATTGACATTTTGTCAGCCATGGGGGAATTCATGTCATCGTATATTCATGTTCGGATCATACACACCTCTCCATATACTACTTTCTACAACTCAGAATTTAATCAGGATCTCTACTCAATTTTCTCTGCCACGGTTACTAATGTAAGTTCTATGGAAAGGTGAGATGACAACACTCTACACACTTAACTTCGAAGCACTACTATAAGAAAGGGAAGTGAGCAAAATCGCTATAGCTTAGTTCGCAAACGTATTCAGGTTCAATCTGAGCCAAGCGACTTTACGCTGCGAACTCTAGTTCCGTTATCATATCAACAGTCCCGATACGTTTTGATCTCACCTAGTATGTGGTTTAATGAAAGTCTTGTGGGCAACATCACCAAGAATTCGGGAATAGCTAAAGTTCTCAAATGTCAACTCATGATATGGAATGAATGTACAATGACCTAAAAGAGCCTTTGAAGTTGTTGACAGATAATTGCAAGATATTCGAAGAAATGATTCTTCAAACGGAGGTATGGCAGTTGCTCTATCTGGTGATTTTAGTCGAACCCTTCCAGTTATTTCAAAGGGAAAGAAAGCAGATGAAAGTCATGCCTGCTTTAAATCATAACAATTCTACTTCATAAAAGTACTGAAGCTTGAAACAAATATGCGAGTATATCTTCATGGTGATAGATTATCTGGACAGTTTGCTCAAGAGTTATTAATACTAGGAGAAGGAAGAGTGCTTGTGGAAGATGCAATAAATTCGTCATCTATTTGCACAATGGAAAAATCAGAAACAGAATTCATTAATTCTAGCCTCGAATAATGTAACAGTGAAAGCAATAAACCTTGATCTAATGTGCCTTCCTGGAACCTGCCAATAATACACCCATATTGGCACTGTTGTTGATCCGATAAGAAATAGCAATTTATCGAGTCGAGTTTTCAAATTGACTAGAACAAGAAGGTTTACCTCCTCATAAGCTTGACTTGAAATTTGAAACTCTTATAATGCTTCTAAGAAATTGAGAAACTCCAAAATATTGTAACTAAACAAGACTTATAGTGATGAAAATTATGCTTTCTGTTATACAAGCTACTACACTCAGGATGTAGAACACATTATAATTTATTCATTTCAATAATTCAGGAGATGCCGATTGATTTACCATCAATAGAGTTTAAAAGGGCATGGATTTCAATTAGACAGGCATTATCAATAAGTGGTTTGCAACTAGAGGAACCTATTTCTATGTTGGATGCGCACGTACTGGAAGTTCTAAATTTTTTCATTTATACCACATTGGGAAAAGCTCATGATGTTTCATATAATAAAGAAATCTTACCACAATTTGGTTTGTCTGTATTTTCTGATTTAAGATTATTATTACTGATGATCACGCAGAATCTGTTATAACCGTAATGTTAAAATTACTAATCACAATCAGTATTAAAAAACTATATCAAGTTAAAAATGAAATTTCATTCCTTTCTTTTCCTAACACAGTAACACCGAGTACTTCTGGTAGTGTGTGTATATGTATGTATGCATCTATCTCTGTATATATGTATATATATATATATATATATATATATATATATATATATATATATATATATATATATATATATATATATGAAAAAACAAGTCAAAAATAGAAAATGCTAAAATAATTTTATAGTGAACATTTCAGTACCGGTTTCGGTCATTTTGAGACCTTTTCAACTGTAACGATTAAATAATTAAATTTAGAAAAATTAGAAGAAAAGTTTTTTTAAAGGAATATTTCTATAGTAGTGTTCAGATATAAGTGGCATTCTGCCTTTCTCTGACTCCCTTGTTTGCACTTGTGTGTTCGAGGTCGTTGTGAGTTCTTGGTAGGGTAGTAGAGGAAGAGGGCTGGTGAGGAAAGGGGGGTGGGAGAATCTGGGAGTGCCCTGATGGTCGTATTTTGAATGGTCAGTGGCGGCTGGCAGTCTCAGTTCAATTCAGGAGAATATTTATATTGACAGGCTTGTTTATAGAATTAGCGTAGGTGTTATACTAAAAAACATTAGTGACAAAGTTAAGGGGTAGGGGGTGGAGAAGTAGAAGAAGAAGAAGAAGAAGAAGAAGAAGAAGGAGAAGGAGAAGGAGAAGGAGAAGATGACGATGATGGTGATGGTGGTGATGATTATGACGACGATGATGATGATAATGATGATGATGAAGAGAAGAAGAAGAAGAAGAAGAAGAAGAAGGAGGAGAAGGAGAAGATGGTGGTGATGATGGTGGTGATGATGATGACGACGATGATGATGATAATGATGATGATGAAGAAGAAGAGGAAGAAGAAGAAGAAGAAGAAAAAAACAGAGAAGGGAGAATGTGAATGGGTGTAAATATAGCTATGAAGGGGCTGATTAGTAATGGATTCTATGGAGTGTAATATTTGTGTGTGTATATATATTTTTCTTTTATTCTAAAGTTGAGGTATATTAATTGTTTGTCGTAGACCCGTTAAGAAGTGGCTTGTATTTTGTAATAAAGAGATTTTCTTTACTTATTCGTTGTCTCGAGTTGTATCGTCCCTAAATTGGTAGAGGGGGAAAATTCTGAAGTTTGGTGTTTTTTTGTTGGCGCAAGTATCTATGTGTTGGCTAAAAGCTATTTTTCTGTTTTGGGGAATTTTTATCTGGGATCTGTGCAGGGCCATTCGTTTACGCAAACCATTTTTTGTTTGGCCTATGTACTGCTCTTGACACCCGGAGCAGGTTAGTGAGTATATTAGGTTCTCCGAAGCATATGTGAAGTTGCTTTTCACTGTAAACCGTTGTCCCTGTTTGAAGGAGAACTCTGATCCCTCAATAAGATAGTCGCATATCCCGCAATTGGGTCTTCCACATTTTTTTACTGTCGGCTTCTGTGTTGAAGAGTGAATTCGGGCATGTGTAAGGAGACTTTTCATGGATCTAGGCTGTCTTTTGCTTTTTATGATCGTGTGTGTTTGGAGGATTGTGTTCATTCTGTGGTCTTTTTTTAGGAGGGGTATGTTGTGGAGGATGGTGTCGAAGGCTTCGTTATTGAGAGGGTTGTGTGTGGAGATGTATGGTAAGGCTTTTGGTTGTAAGTTTTTCTTGGATTTGGGATGTCTCAGTTCCTTGATGTTAAGTTGAAGGGCACGTTGAATGCACTTGTCAATAAGTGAAGGTGGATAGTTCCTGGTGATTAGGGTATCTTTTAGTTCTTGTAGTCGTGTGTCTCTGGTGTTTGCGTTAGAGACTATAGTGCATATCCTTTTTGCTAGATTGAAGGGGATATTCATCCTGGTGTGTCTGGTGTGTCTCGCTCAACTGCGGCCCTCACATAATAATCAAGGGGTGTGCCAACTGGAGAGTTAGGTGGTCAGATGCTAGGGGTAGTGTAATCGCAGAAATTGTCTGACAGCCATGATTGTGTTGCTTGTATGGCATGGTGCCGAGTCCTGTTGTTAGACATATGGTCTTCCAGCAGCCATTCTCTTGACCCAGTGCAGTACTACCTCCCCCAAGCACTTGATGTAGGCCTACGTATTGATTCCGAGGCCTTGTGGGAAGATGGATGGAGGCATAACATCGCAATCACTAGTGATAACTCCAAATACTATGATGTTTTGATAAATATATCTTTTAGAATAAAATGTCAGTGTTATTTTCGTTTTTTAATAATTTAGACGACAGTATATTTACCATATGTCTATATGGCAAATATATGTATGCATATATATATATATATATATATATATATATATATATATATATATATATATATATATATATATACATACATATATATATATACATACATGTTTCGTTCAAATGAAGTATCTCAAGTCTCGGTACATTTTAATATTTTCTTGGCCTCATCTTCTCAATGATGTGGCAATAGCGATGCATAGTGGCTATTTGCGTCTTTGTAAGGCACCATAGGGATACATGTGTGACAATTAAATCCATCGTCACTAGATTTAAAACCGCGTAACTGTTAACTATCTATAACATTTATAGAATATTTGACGTGTGAGTTTTGATTTATCATTTACTATTAATATAGATTCTATATCGTAACTTGTAATCGTGTATGTGTCTGTTTTGTGTTATAGATATGTAATTGTCGGCATTATCTATATAAGTGTGTTAGATACGTAGTTAGTAATATTGATTTCTCTATGATCACGTATATTATTATCGGTTCGTTTGAGCAGCTTTCGTAGTCTGTACATCTTTCTGTGATATACTCAGACATTGAAAATTTGATAATCACAGCTTATACGTATCTACTCTTACTTATCTGTATATTTAGTGTTTAAAATGTCTGTCTCTTATATTGATATATTATTCTTGTATCTCGTATCTCATATTTCGTTTCCTGTATTCGTATCTGATTCTAATTACCAGGATTACTATCTCAATAATCTCTATAAACTTCTGCCGAGAGAAGCAGAGGTTAATTATAGTTTAATGTATGTCGGCGTAGTTTAATGCGTGTCGGTGTTAATCTATTACCAAAGTGGAAATATGTATGTTCACAATATTTTGTTTTTCAGTATTAAAGTCAATATCTCAATAGCAGTTCAGTGAGGCAAAAATAATTTCAGTGTATTCCAGGTATTATCTGGCCTTCAGTTCTCAATTCCCTTTAGAGTCGTAGGGCTAGAGTGGTGATATACATCATGTCTTGTGCACCTTCTCTTTAAATATGACCACTGACGATTTCAGCCACAAAGAGAGGAAAATTACAGAGAGAAAATAAATCAGAGCGAAGAAAGGGAGGAATGATCCCCGTGTAGGACTGGTGTTGTATTTTTGGACGTCAACTAGACGAGAGGCAAAGATAATCTCGGCGATATTTGAATGCAGATCGCAGACTGCCTGATCGTCTATGGTTAGAGAAGCTATTCTACCATTTCACCATCATAATATCGCAATTCCCTCAACCATTGCAGTATACAACTGTGAACAGAAGAAATCACTAGGAACTGTCGACTTACAAAAAATAGCGGCGAAATTTGTCTCGATTGAACAAGTACCGTTTGAACTAGGAGACATTCTATTAGATAATGTAATCATAAACGCAGTTAAAGATGGTCACAACTGGAAAACATTTAATCATAGTTCTGCTCAAGTAAGGTTAATAAAGAGCTAAACAAGTAGGGGTTATGAAGAATGTAACTAAATATCGTAGTCTATTTAGGCAGTCGCTCTTTTTACTATAACGTGCGTACGCTGAATCAGAAAATTATTATAATCTTCAGTGGATCGTGATAAATATTTATATTGTATATAGGCAGTGAAGTAAGAAATTACACATGTTAAGCAAGATGGTTGAGTAATATGCTTGGGAAATAGAGCATGATCGTAGCGGATATAATTGAAAAATAGATTAATTACGCCAGGCTTTTGCAATGACCATTTTAGCGTAGGAGCTTATACAGTAAGATAATACAAGATCTGTATCTAAGACATTATATACAAAGATAATATACATTTACGAAACGAACCAACAGGGAAGACTTTGAGTAGTCATTCAACAAGCTGAATTCAACTGACAAATTCATTTCATATTATTTTCCCTTTCAAGTGGTAAATATAAAAAGAAAGGTTTGGAGAAACTGTTTTGGTTTTGTGTTGGCAAAAGGTATTTAATGAACTATGAAAATTTGCATAGTCTTATAACATGGCGAGAAAAAATATCCTCTTTAGTGTGTTGGTACGTAGGTTTTTCGATTCTAATCACCGCATACGAAATTATTCAAAACTTTTTTATATCCACTTACAAATGTATGCCACATTGTATATTGGAGTTCATAAAAAATAGCGAGTAGTTAACATTGGGAAACATTTAATAAAATGTCTACTCAGCTAACCAACATCAATTAGATTTACAATGATTAAGTTAGTATCATGGAATGAAATAACAACATGATATGTATAATTGGGAAAATATGTATATTCTGAAGATTCACAGAATTGCCCCTAATTTTCTATCTCAGATTTCTGTATTCCTATTCAAATTGTAAATAAAATTGAATTATGTTAGATCCTATTTAAGGTTAATGCAATACAAATTGCAGAAAAAATAGTTACTTTATTGCATGACATGTCCACAATCCGATGATAATTATATCGGCCAGACCGGAACAATATTAATGAACTGAGATAGAATGCACAGAAGTTAAATTAAATATCTTCTGCTAGGAATATTTCAAAAGATTCATATAGTGAATATCAAAAAATTTGTGCGAATACAAAATTCGAAATATTTTTTTTTTTTTTTTTGATTACACGAAGAACATTAACAGTCAAGAAAAGTAAACAAAAAGGAATAAATTATGAGGATACCGAGTCGGAAATTAAAGCGGAAACAGCGAAAACGAATACTTCTGTACATTATTGTAACAAATGTGTTCAAAAAGCTGAAAAATGTGAGAAGTGTTTACATACGAAGAATCTTCCATCAGGTCTGTGTTATTCTGCTTGTTATTAGAGTTTTTATATAATTAATAACTTAAGTAAATTGTTTACACGCATATATAAGTATGTGTATGTATGTATGTATGTATGTATGTATGTATGTATGTATGTATGTATGTATGTACAAAGAAGGAAATGAACACATACCCTTGCCAGGGTTGTAAACAGTTTTAATCTACCTTATTCAACTTACACCTTATCGACTAATGTAGAGCTAGAGTACAACTCACTTCCTCGGCATAATTTGCAATTGGATGGACTTTGAAACCATATACCTGCGAAACGACCCGCTTACACATATAGATATGATTACACTCCTAGTGAATAGAAAAATGAAAGATGACCCACTGTTCGACGCTTCCAGTGAGAACTACAATGGGACAAAATTGCTGAACACGTTAGGTTATTTATCTTGGATACCTAAAATTGCACCCCACCTGACTTCAACCCTGTACAGAGACTATAACCAGATAATCTCACGCTACATGTGTGTATGTGAGCGCGTGTGCGTAAGTATGTTTTTTTTTAATATATATATATAAATATATGTATATATATACTCTTTACTCTTTTATTCTTTTACATGTTTCAGTCATTTGACTGCGGCCATGCTGGAGCACTGCCTTTAGTCGACTAAATCGACCCCGAGTCTTATTCTTTGTAAGCCCAGTACTTATTCTATCGGTCTCTTTTGCCGAACCGCTAGGTGACGGGGACGTAAACACACCAGGATCGGTTGTCAAGCAATGCTAGGGGTACAAACACAGACACACAAACACATACACATACACATACATATATATATATATATATATATATATATATATATATATATACATATATACGACAGGCTTCTTTCAGTTTCCGTCTACTAAATCCACTCACAAGGCATTGGTCAGCCCGGGGCTATAGCAGAAGACACTTGCCCAAGATGCCACGCAGTGGGACTTAACCCGGAACCATTTGGTTGGTTAGCAAGCTACTTACCACACAGTCACTCCTATATATATATATATATATATATATATATAATATATATATATATATATATATAGGTGTATATATATATTAGAGAAATCCAAGGGCTCGTCTTCTGTCTGAATAGTTCTTACTCAGTGAATTTTTCTTTTAATCTGTGAGTCACTTTTGATTTTCATTGAGAAAGAGTTATCATTAGATACACATTATAACTGAAACTATATCTCGCACCATCAGGTAGCATATTAGTTGTTCGTGTGGATAGATAGATAGATGGATGGCTAGATAGATAGATAGATAGATAGATAGATAGATAGATAGATAGATAGATAGATAGATAGATAGATAGATAGATAGATAGATAGATAGATAGATAGATAGATAGATAGATAACTTTCTTTTATTAGCCACACAGGGCTGAATACAGAGGGGACAAATACAAATGCAGAGCTTTTCTTTTCGAGGGTGGAAAAAAATAAAAAATGTAAGATTGCGATCAAAAGGGATCGAGAGGAGGAAAAAAAAAGGAAAAAAAGGAAAATCGTGTATCACAGAAATAATGGTGTAAACATTGATATAACAAGATTGGATTCATCCGTGAGAAGAAAAGCCTACAGAAAAGACCACGGGAACCCCAGTCAGGGAGGAAATAAACACATGAGGTCAAAAATGCTCTCTTTCTTTCTTTTTTACGATCTACAGGATCATGCTCAAAATGGTTTCGTTACTAGCACGCACCATCTTTGCAACATTCACCCATCTTTTTTTGAATCTTTCGCGAGACAAAACTTCCCTCTCCATTCTCACCTTCCTTTTCAAGTGGTACTTGAAAAAGTTGATGAGCGATTGGCCAGAGAGGTAAGTGTTTGTCTCTAATCCTTTCGCTCGAGTCCACCACACACATTCTTTCACCATGGCCACCAGTACGATGAAAACTGCCTTGCCTTCCCGGTTGAGGGAAGGGGGCGGAAAAATTCTCACGATAGACTCGGCCGATAGGCGGATTCGTCCCACACGTGACAGCAGCCGTTCGGCATAAGCCCACAGGTCGGAAATGGTTGGACATTGCACGAGTGCGTGCAGAACGGTTTCGTCGCTCTGACCGCATCTCGGGCAAGTCGGTCCAGTGTGTCTGGAACCGTGTCTGTAGAGCTTATCCCGAACAGGTAATGCTTCTCGATAGCACTGCCAGGCCAGGGATCTTTGGTGATTGTTCATAGGTCACGGCCCGAAAGTTGTCCTGAACAGGCGGGTCAGGTGTTCCTCGTCGACGCCCAGACTCTGCCCGAGTTCGTCGTCGCACCTCCCCTCCACTAATCCTCTATAGAATGCCTTTGTTGTGATGGAGCCGCACAAGTTCGATCCCGGACGGCAGAGTTGCTTGAGAGCAACGCGACACTCGCGGTGCCATTCGCCTAGCTTCGGTCTCTGCTTGATCCATGACTGTAGTTCGTCCAAGGAGACGAGCTGCGGGAAAGCGCGCCGCACAAAAGGCGACCACCCCTGTTCACCGTTGTCTATGAAGCGCCGGAGATGTCGCAGTCTCAGCGCATGTCTGCGCATCATCAACCACGGCATGCCCAGCCCTCCATTTAGCGGGTGTTGGCAGCAAATGGATCGCCTAACCATCGGAACGTTTCCCTTCCACAAGAAGCGGAAGAGTATATAGATAGATAGATAGATAGATAGATAGATAGATAGATAGATAGATAGATAGATAGATAGATAGATAGATAGATAGATAGATAGATAGATAGATAGATAGATAGATAGATAGATAGATAGATAGATAGATAGATAGATAGATAGATAGATAGATAGATAGATAGATAGATAGATATAGTTATGCATATATATATATATATATATATATATATATATATATATATGTATATATAATTAAAAAGTCAATAAAAGAAAATGGAGAAGAAAAATTTAAAAGATGCTTAGTTTGTTTTATTTGTATTACAATTGGAAAAGTAATGCAAATAAAAAACGGTAAAAAAGATGTACAATATACCCATAAGAGTATTAAAACCCGCCTCAACCAAGAAAATACCTCAAAAATATCAAAACAGAAGATATTCTACATACATACGTTTCGATATAACAATATTTAAGAATCATCAATAATTATGACTTTAAAAGATGCAATAATTTTTATTTTGTTAGATCTCTCCGGGAAAAACAAGTGTATTTTAGTCTTGAGTTACGAAATAACTTATTTGACTTATTCCAGGATAATGTTTACATATTTTCAAATGTAAACAATCTTACTTTAAAAGACGCATAACCCTTGTGCTTAGAAATTTATCTTTTAAAATTTAGCTAATATTGAACGTTAAAATGCTACTTAAACATCAAATTCATTTGAAAAGAAATACACACTTACCTATTACATATATTATATTATATTTATATTCATATTTACACCTATAAAGGTTAATGCAATGGAGGCAGCAAAAAGACGGCCGTAATACCTTGTGAGCGGTGCAATATGCGAAAAAAGCTAAACTAGGAAAAAGTAAATAAATAAAGATTTGATGAACAACATTGGTGCTATTTATGAATTAAATCATTCAGGCCACAATCCCCAACGATTCTAAGAAAAAACAAAGTGCACAAAAAAAATACAACACGGACTAATATTAATACTAGGGAAGTCAAAAACGGTGTTACAGGACTAATTCCCTAGGTCAAAATTTGACCTGGTAGTGATCTCCATGTATTTCGCATCTATATGTGTGTGTAAAACCATGTCAAAATCTTCATACTCACACATTGAAATGCATTAAAATCACCAACGTTCACAAAGTCGGAACCACAACACGAACTGC
>NC_043001.1:71288289-71295789 GCF_006345805.1 Octopus sinensis
CCGTATAAAATCTGGGAGATTTTTCTATTGC
The DNA here is from genome assembly GCF_006345805.1 of Octopus sinensis. NCBI lineage: Eukaryota > Metazoa > Mollusca > Cephalopoda > Octopoda > Octopodidae > Octopus > Octopus sinensis. The sequence continues at coordinate 71,288,321 of NC_043001.1, forward strand.
ATGATGTAGTAAAGATATAGTCGATTACAAAATTTGAGTGAGACTTATATCGTCGTTTTCAATAATATGAAAGAAAAAAGTTGACTTCGATTGGACTTAAACAAAGGGACATTAACTATCACGAAATATTTTGTGATAGTTATTCGACCGTTGCAAATACACAGCTGACTGGTCATTTAATGCGATCTTTGTCCTGAGAGAAATACCGTGTAAAATCACAATGAATATCGGAGCGAGACGAAAACTGGTTCCTACAGCATCCAAGAAGACCAGATGCATTTCTGCATTTGGAGGCCTTTTCAATGGCGCATACTCGTAGCTAGCCATACGCTCAGAAAAGAATTCATCGTTCATGATGCAAGGAACAGTGAAGAAAGCATTCACTGAAGTCAAGAATAGCCTCCTGTTGTATAAAGATCTGGCATATGCAATTGGGGCAGTAAAATTAAAATAAGCATCTATGTATCATACTTAATATATATACAAATTGATAGGCAAGTTACTCTGATATTTGCCCGGAGATAACTTTGTTATGGACGACACCCTAAAGGACTGAAATATATCGGGCATTTTCAGTAGCTGCTGCTCGAATGAATTTCATGTTCCTCTGATATTCAGTGTTTTTAACACACCTCATCCATAAGCGATATTGTCACAGTAGTAATTTGCCTATTAAAAGTGTATTTACATTATTTATACTACATATATGACTATTATAACTCAATATTGATTCGAATTTTTTATACCGAACTCTAAAACCTATTTTAAAATTGTCATTACAATTTACAGTTGATATATGTATAGGAAGATTCTTCATGATATGTACACTTTGGAGTCCAATTCACTGGCGTAACAGACTGCAATGTGTCTTATCTATCCAGCTGTTCAAGATGTGTATCAAGAATAAATAACACTCAAATGTATTGCCTGCAAACCACTATATTTCCCTAATGTGACATGAACTAGATGCATACAACTAAAGCACTGATGCATTCAGTCTCTGTAACTTTCTAATTGTGTTAAAATCGAGGTATAAACAAATGAAATATTGATAATATAATGTTATATTAAAACTTCATTCTGACAACATTGTTATTATTTAATTCCTATTCTTAAATATTTTATATAGTTTGAGTTTCTTGCATTGGTGGTGGTGATGGTGGTGGTGGTGGTGGTGACGACAACAACGACGACGATGATGATGATGATGAGGAGGAGGAGGAGAGGAGGAGGAGGAGGAGTTGGAGGAAGAGAATGAATAGTAATGTGTTCGTGGGTTTCCCATAATTATTATTAATGTTCTCAAGGGTTTGCCATAGTTATTACTAATGTAATTCAAAATGTAACAATATCTGTCATTAAAAATCTATCCCCCGCTTGGAGAGTAGATTTCACAGAATATTCTACAGCTACTTTTCCTTCCACTTATGTACAATTGTTGCAAATAACGCTTGCTATGTGGCGGGTCTAAACATCCATGCCGACTGTGCTTTGTGATGCTAGATATGCTCTTTCCCCAAGGACGAGGTGCCATAATGTATCCTTTAGGCCTATTTTTGTACCCTATGGCTATGGCTGTCAATCTTAATACTCTCTGATGAATGGTGAAACTGACTGCTCTCTGATTTAACTTCGGTAGAAGATGGCTTGCTGAGGGAGCAGGTGCTCCTTCATTCTTTAACAATACTTTTATCTACTTTGTTATTGACAATGTACTTGTGCTCTCCATCTTTTCACAGCTTATGTACATTTTGATATAAGCAAAACGCAAAGCCTCGTAGACGCACAGTGTCAGAGCTCACATTCATGCAAAGTTGAAGAAGTAACACTGTAATGTACTTCATGATAAAATTATTTTAGCATTTTCTGCGTCGTCATTGTTACTTTATATACATACATACATACATACATACATACATATATATATATATATATATATATATGTACACACGCGCACACACACATATATATATATATATATATATATATATATATATATATATTAGAGAAATTGTACAAAATTTATAAAATTATAGCCCCATCCACCTAAAAGTAGAAAACATTAAGTATCATACACGCATAATAAAGATAACAATGACGACAATTTAATAATACAAATAATTAAAACACGGTAAGCAATGAACCCTTTAACAGCTTCACTCTTACAAGAATGAAGGACTTGGAATAATGAAACACCGAGATATAAAGAATTTTATGAAACATACATTTCCATCATCACTTATCCAATGGATATCACAGTGGTTTCGACACCTGGTTAGTACCATGCAAACCATCGGGCTCCTCATGAACAGAAATGACTACCAAGTTATTATTCAACCGGAGGTTATAGTGGAAGACACTTGCACAAGATACCGCCTAGGGCCTGAACTCGAAACTACACGGTCGCAAATCAATCTTGTTAACTTCAGGGCCGTGCCCGTGCCTATAAATCTACGCTGCCCATATATATAACGGGAAGGTTTACGAAAATAAACAAAAGACGAAGGCAGGTGGAGTACAAACAAACAATTGTATTATATATATCTTAGTTATTTGCATTAAATAGATTGCTAATTAATGGCTAGGATTTTGTATCAATTATATTCCACATCTCCACACTCCTCAGGGTTTGAGCTGAAGCTTAAGGTCAAACGTATCAGTGGTAGAATTTATCTGTGGATACAACAATACACCCTCATGCAGGTGGTACAAAGTACATACAGAATACTGCTAGAATTCTGTATAATAATCGATTGTAGCAACCTGACATTTTCCATGTTTCACAGCCACCTAGTACAGAAGATACTTCCCAGTCTATGTGTCATTTCACGATACAATTAATCACAAACTTAAACAAGTTTTTGAGTTACTTACAAAGCATAAACATTTCTTGAATGTAGCCTTTGGCACCACATCTTCTTACTTAAACATTTTACCTTAGAATTATTTGCCATTCCCGTATGTCCGGCCATTTGCAATGAAACAAATATTGCTTTGTACCCAATAAACGAGAAATTCTCCATAACACCACTTCTGTATTAAACTATATTCTTAGGCGGAAAGTTCTGCAGTTAATATTTTTTGTTACTTTTTTCCGTTTACTATGATTCTTAGAATTTTCATTAACTTTCCTCCAATATCATGTAAATATCCTCTGTCCGCTGTCAATTTTAAAGCTTCATCAGATGCCAAAACCCAAAATTTATTGGATTGATTCAAATATGTGGTTTATAATTCTGATTGGCGGAAAGAAGGGGAACTGTAGTGTATTGGAGTATTCAGAATATTTGCTGTTTCTAGTTTAAGGAATCCATAAACCTGATAATTCAAATAATGTCAAATAATAAACGCTGTTAGCTACACTGACATCAAACATTACATGTTCATCACCGTATAGACTGGTACTAATAGTTTTAACCTTGTCATAGCTGCAAATCTACACATCAATTCATCTATTATAACTGAAATCTTTACTTGTAGTAGGATAAACATTTACTTGAATTACTGTTATTTCAGGTTTGTCGTTTATCCATGTAAAAAATAGGACAATATTTCTTCGTACAGGTGTGAGTGTGCAGTTATGAAGATCGTTTTGCAACCACTTAGTTACAGGTTCAGTCTCGCTGCACAGTACCTTGGTCGAGTTTCTTCTACTATAGCCCTGAGTTGACCAATGCCTTGCGAGTGAAATTGGTAGTCGAAAACTGTGTGGAAGCCTGTCAGATATATGTGTGTGTACGTATCTCTTTGTTTCTTTCCCAAGCGCTTGTCAACTGGGGTTGACTTGTTTTCACTCTCGTATTCTAGCGGTTTAGCAAAAGAGAATTGTAGAGAAAGTATCGGAGCTACAAAAATAAGTACAAGGTGAAATTTCTTCCACTAAGACCATCCAAGACAACGTCTCAGAATGGCAGCAGTCTCTTCACTGAAACAAGTAAAAGATAGAAAATAAAAGAAGTAAACAAGATGAAATAACCCGGTTAAATAGAAACAAATCTCCAATTCACGATAATGAAAGATATGAAGCCAAAAACTTGAAGCTGAGGGTTGACTATATTAAAATTGATATTTTACTTTATCAATCCCAGAAGCAAAGGTGGCCTTGATACGACTGGGACTCAGAGCGTAAAGAAATACCGGAAGAACAACGGCTAGAAAACTTATTCAACACTCTAACGATTCTGATAATCCACCAAACTTTTCGATTTGATAATTATAAATAAGAAATCACGTTAATATTCACCAACATCATTCCGAAAGTTAATTAAGGGCAGATCAATTACATGTTTAATATTGCGTGTAATTACAAAAATAGAAAAGGTTTTGCGAAATTCCTAGTACGCTGTTTGTATTCGTAGATTTGATTCCCATTGTGATGTTAATATACGCTCTTCAAACAGCCTTAAATTAATATAACAGTGTATACAAACATTTATAATTTTTATACAAACACAGAACGGCAGTATCAACAATATTTTGTCTCAAAGGAACTTATGAAAGTGACTTTTGAGCTTAAACACAGGCCTTCACTTTGAAGACCGGTGGATCACCAAACACGGTACTTTGACTTTATTATCTCTCCTAAGTGGCCATTACCCTGGATATTTTGAGCTAAGACAGTAATAGTCGTTCTGATATAGAAATCATTAAACACAAAATTTTAGTTATTTATGCGAAAGCTAATCAAGCTAGTATTGAACTAATGTAGGCAATTCAAAACAGGCTGAGATTAAAATCTCGGAGTGTATATACAAACGTTTAGCAGCAGTAGCTGTGACATTTTTTGAGTGAAAAACTTCTCAAAAATACTTGTGTATTAAAAACACAGGGTATCGTTTCAAACTCTGGTGAATCACCAGACATGGTGTTTCGATCCTATTTAGTCCCTTCAGGGACGAATGCCCTGCACGTTCTGAGCTAAGTCGAAAAATAGCTGTTCTAATTATTGTGGATCTTGGCATTTGACTGGATAACCAGAACGACAATTCTGCAACATTGAATCCTCATCACTTGAATAATGCTTCTGTGCATTCTGTACTCAAGTTGAACAGACCATTGAATAACCACCAATTTCTTACATGTAGAAGATGGTATGTTCTTGTTACATACGACGATGTATGTATAATTTTCTCAGCCATGGAACGTAATGTGAAGAACGCCGCTTAACGACATTGGATTTTTCAGAATAATTAGAGTCTCGGGAAAAACCTCTGAGACAATCAATGGTGCTTCGTCATTTCAGTTGAAAGTTTTCTGTGGTCAGCTTTGCATCTCATTCATGAGGGGTCGGAAAAATATTATACAATAAAGTACACATACGTTTATTTTATATTTCTAAAATCTACCCACACACGAGCGAATTGGTCAGCTCGTGAGAGTAGAGTGTCTGGCAATATTTCTCCCATTCCCTTCTCCCTGAGTTCAAACTCCACAGAGGTATACTTTACTCTTTTATCTATTCGTAGTCTATATAAGAATACCGGATGAGGACGGTGGATCGAAGGAATTGTTACTGAGTCGGGGGAAATGCTTTAAGATATTTCTGGCTTTTTATGTTCTGACAGCAACTGCTGTATAGAAATTTGTACCAAGGTTTATCAACTCAAGCCGGTGGTATTTCACGAAGATAAATATCAAAGGCAAGGAGCTGTGATACTTGTATATGTGGTTAACTATTAGTTTTCCTCAAAGCATTTTGCTTAGTCCTATACATACATGTACAGAGACAGGGTCAACTTTGAGCGCTCGACGCTTTAATGACCATCGTAAAGATGAATGACATTATGATAGAATATAAGGATACCTGTGTGTATAGAGTTACAACAGTAACAATATGCCCTAGGATAACGTGCTCCATAAGTAGTTGTCACTCTAGTTACTGGTATTCATCGAGTAACCACCCGCTACCACCATACATTTTAACTGAAGTGATCTTTTGTTGTTTCTTCTATTTTCACGGGTGAAGATCCGCATATCTGAGGCGTTATTCTCCACCGATGGGAAAGTCTCTCTAAATAGCCTGGACAAAGATTTGATTTGTGTTACTTTGAAGGTGTATTAAATTACTCGTTCAACACGCTTCCTCCAAATCATCAATTTTCTTCAAGGCAATGCCGAAACTGATGCTCTAGCACAAGCGTCGTCGCAACCTTTGTTCACAGAACGCAGAGTTCCAGAACACAGATGCCGTAATGCTTCTCGTCAGATAATAACATCTCCAGCAAACAATCTTTGGACTAGCACATGGTAATACCTGCTATTATTATTATTATTATTATTATTGAGTGAGAGAGCAGTTCATGCCATCAAAGTGACACTGGGGTAAAATATACGAAGCCCAATATACCCATCATGACTACCCGTCTGATAAAGGTACACCAGGCACATGCATCACAACCATATGTGCGCGACATGGTGATCTCATATCAAGATAAACAACACATGACCTTGCAGGTGGGGCCCAGTTAGAATTTTCTTCAGGTTGAGTAGCCCATCCTGCTCAAACGGTCCCTGAATAAGGGTTGCTTTAGGATGTTGAACGAAACACCTATGTTTCCAGAGGTGAATCATTCAAACTCCAAAGAATCCCTCTCAACACATGGCCATGATGCTCCCCCACTACTTCTGCTCGTGATCAGAGATGCACATATCGTCAGCCACTAAGGGACATGCTCAACTGGTTAAGGTCAAACAACTGACAAGCAAACCTGTGGTATTGAGCAGAATATTTGCTGTAGCCCATCTTTTATACCAAGACAAAACAATGTACATGATAACACTTCCAGTCAGTTAAGATCAGAAGCCATTATTATTATTATTATTATTATTATTATTATTATTATTATTATTATTATTATGTTTTCAAATTCCGTCAATGGCGACTTTGCCCTTCATTCTTTCGGGAGCGATAGAAATAGGTACCAGTCAAGTACTGAGGTCAGTGTAACCCACCAACCCCTCCCACCAAAATTTCAGATCTTCAGCCTATAGTCGAAAGAATTGTTTTTTATCCTTTCGATAAAATAAGTAGCAATTGAACACTGAGGTCGATACAATCCACTAAAGACTGCCGGCCTTGATCCAAAATTTGAAAGTGATAGTAGTAGTAGTAGTAGTAGTAGTAGTAGTAGTAGTAGTAGTAGTTCACTGTAAGAAACAGTTATTTTATACCTCATATGTAATCATACCTGTGCCTTAAGATCTACAGCAGTTCAACCTTGCACAGGTACCGGCTTCTATCTTTATCATTACTGTCTCATTACAAGAAACAGCATAATGATCTTTTTTTCCTCATGGGAGAAATCAAAATCTATGCATAATGAAACACCTGTTGTGCCACACAATAGAGCGTTAAAGTACCTCCGTACCTAGCAGTTTTGTATAGCATAACTAATACATACATCAATGTTGAAAAAAGCCAACGCTGTGTCTTGTTACAAGCAACAGTGAAGACGCGATTCTTATTGGTT
>NC_043001.1:71300789-71328289 GCF_006345805.1 Octopus sinensis
TGATGACAGAACTCATCGTTTTTCAATCGGAATTTAAATTATGAATAGTAATCTACTTTAATTCTGGAATCCCATTGGTATATTAAATTCTGGGTGTAAAATGCTGAACTCCGCCAACAGGAAACTTTTGGTACTAGAGAAGTAACAAAAATTGCATTAAAAACAACTGTTTACTAACCTTCAGTATTGAATACTCATATGTATGTGCGTGTGTGTGACTTTGTGTGTGAGTCTGTGTGTGTGAGTGACTCTGTGACTGTGTGTGACTCTGTATGTGTGACTCTGTGTGTGTGTAACTGTGAGTATGTGTGACTCTGTTTGTGTGTGTGTATGTGTGTTTATGTGTGGTTCTCTATACATTAGAACAGAAATATGAACGAATGTGTATAAATGAATATGCTTTATATATGTATGTGTATATGTATTTGCTTATGCTTTCACGTGCATGTTTATTTGTATTTATGTGTACGTTTATATACGCGTAATTTGTACATTTTATACCTTTGTGGCGGTATATGTATACATGCATACAAATATACATGTATGTGTATGTATGTGTGTATATATATATATATGATATACGCGTATATATACATATAAACACATATATATGTAAGTATGTATGTGTGTATATGTACATACGTGTGGCGTATGTACATACACATTCTCCGTTTTTTAAACTTTGACCTGGGTCACTCTGTCCCACGCTTCCTCCTTAACCACTTTCAGGATATAACCCCAAGTCAACATAGAATTCTTTTTATTTTACCTCTCTCTCTCACCAGTTGCAAATTTATCTTCTCTACCGTTTTATCACTCTCCCTATTTCTGCTCCCATAACAATTTATTCTGCGTTAAATCTTCTTTGCAGCGGTTCAACATAAGCGTAATTTATTATTCTACGTATGTCATAGTACACAGCCTTAACAATATTTTACCTTCTATACAACTGCCTGAATTTATTGACTGATTAATGAATTTAACTTATGTGATCTTGTCAAGCACAATTAAATCTCTTTTAGTACTTCTTTTGTTATTTTAATAACTCCATCTTCTTATAATTGCTTAGATACCCATCACCAAACCTTTCGAATATCTCTATATAGTTGGATTCATAAATTTTGGACCCGTGTTTATTTAATTTACTAAGGCTATGACGAAAGCGTTTCATTATATAATCGATATCATATAATCGATATCACATTACTCACTTCCATGTTATCCAACTTATATGACTTGTTATCCATGCGTTACTGAAACAGTTGTAAACTGTGGAATAGATGTGATACCTACAACTCCCATCTTCACTTGTTACACACAAAAATACATATATACATATACACACACACACACACGCACGCTTGCACACACATTTGCACACCCACCCATATATATATATATATATATAGAGAGAGAGAGAGAGAGAGAGAGAGGGGGCAAAAGTCACTATGCACTTCCTTTTTTCTATTTTGTTTCAGGTATCATTCGGAGAGATGTGAGGCCATCAGCATTTGACACCTTAGACTTTGCAGTTTTTGTAAGTGTATCATTCCCTTGCTCATGGCTCGCCGATTGACGTTAATACAGCATTGCAAAATTGAAGCCTGGCAACACGTTTTTCAGTCCCCTACTGCAGTTCATCGCAGGTTTGAGAAGGTTTATGGCCATCACACTGCTGCAACGTATAGCCTAATTTCTGCCAACCATAGCACGTTTCTCGAAAGAGGATCTGCTCTTGACAAACTACGCAACAGAAAGCCTACTACTATCACCATTCATGAAAACACTGAATTTCTGAGGTAGGCGTTCGCGAAAAAGCCAGAGGAAGTTTATCAGGAGGACTACACTGGAACTTAGCATCAGCAAAAGCTCGATTCAGCAGATGCTTCGGAGGTTGTTCAAAGGCTTCAAGCGGAAGATTATGATGCTTATGAGGAAATGTATGAATCAGCCCTCGACCATTAACAAAACGACTCACAGTTCTTGGAAAACTTACGGTTCAGCGATGAGTCTATTTTTCATCTCTCTTGTAGGGTAAACCGACACAATTGTCGAATTTGGGGAAAATCAAAGCCAGCAGAAATTCTCGAATCTGAACGAGACTCTCCGAAGGTGGTGGTATGGTGTACCATGGGCAAGAGAATGATACACTTACAAGAACTGCAAAGACTAAGGTGTCAAATGCTGATGGCCTCACATCTCTCCGAATGATACCTGAAACGAAATAGACAAAAGAAAGTGTATAGTGACATTGGGGCTACCCTGTATATATGGTGGTTAATACCGGTCAGGGAGTTACCAATAGTTTGGCACTGATGATGTTGTTAGCGTAATAGGCGACGAGAAAGACAGACTGACAAGAAGCCATTTGTTTCCCTACTATTGGAGGCAGTCATATAATCATGGTCAGTCAAGTTTGGAAATAAATATCCCGAAGCAAAGTTCACATTTATTTAACCGGCAAACTCCTCACAAACTATTACTCAGAGTTTTACGTTCTCGTTTCACGAACTGAAACGTGAAACTCTGAGTAACAGTTAGTGTAGACTTTAGCAGCTTTAATGAAAGCATATTACTGAACCTTCGGTAATCGAGTACTCTTTTCTACCTCACTTTGCATTTATGTGCTTACCAGTTAATGTACGTGTGTGTATGTATATACATATGTGTGTGTGTGTGTGTATGTATAATATATATATATATATATATATATATATATATATAACATTACTCCATGCTATATGTGAAGTAACGACGAAAATGGAAGGATAGCAGTTACAGGTCACATCTATTTTTCTGTGAAGTTTGTCATTTCCGCTATAAGTAATCTATATTGCAAAAGTTTTATAACCAAAGGTATTATATGATATTACTGCCTTCCAAAATGTTGAGAAATCTTAATCAAAAGTTCCTTGAAACTTATAAAAGTTGGGTTAAATGTAGTAATTTCTTCGAATCATGCAATAACTATCAGCATTGTATGGTCCGCTATATCTAGGGTAAGGTGTCAACCACCTGCTTGCATTTTGACTATCTTGCGATAATGGATATATAAAAATAAAATGTCATCCGCAAAATTGAAACTCGGATGTCCATTAAAGATAATTAAGAAGGCATAATAAAATTGCAATTAGAAGCAATGTTCCAACATTACCTTATCTGTTAGGTTTGTAAAGAACTAACGAAATAAATATCTATATCAAAAGTTTCTTCTCTTCATTATCAGAAATGTTTTCCTGCGCTAATGGATGTTTTTCAGTTGTTTACCGTTTAGTGCTTGCTTTTAAAATTGTAGAGAAATGCTTAAATATGCTTGTAAATATATGCGCTGACTACAGCCGTTATTCACAAGAAAGTAACATCATTTGTAGCGTACACCATGTTTTCGCTAAAGGGTCGGATGCCCATGATATTGCGACCATTTAATCACATCTTTAACCAGCGGAATATAAGAGATATGACAGCTGTAAGCAAGCGTGTACACCGCACCAGACCGTGGCTTGTGATCATTTAAGCCAAGTTATCTGAAGCAGTGTGTAATGAAGTTTCTAGCTCCATCCTTAAATCGACTCTACGCCTTTATGATCGGGATGGCCATCCTTAACAGCATATCACACGACTTTACTGTTATATAGATAAGGCTATATGCAGAGATGCATGTGAAGGCTTCTATGAATACACACATGTATCATATATGTAAGTGTTGCAAAGTATATTAAAATATATTTCAAATAAAGCAAACCTCGGTATAATACGTGTGTGTGTGCGTGCGTGCGCGCACGTTTAGGAAAGGACTTCCATTTGTTTGTTTTTAAAAGCCTTCAATATAAAAGTTAATTGATGCAATGATACGGGGCTACCGTAACCCTCTTACATATTAAGTAATCAGATTTAAATACCGCTTTCTGGTGTGAAGCTTTTAACCATAATGAATTTTCTAGCCATCGTAAAGCAATGGTAATCACATATGGCGCCTGACCAACAATATATATATACGTATATGTGTAAATATATGTATATATATTAACTTCTGTTTTTATGTAAAGCTATATATATATATATCGATATATATATATATATATATATATATATATATATCGATATATATATATATATAATATATATATATATATATATATATATATATATATATATATATATATATATATATATATATACATATATATATATATATATTTACGACGTTAAACTGAATTCAAGAATCAATACCTTTCAGTAGTATGTTATATCACTTTCCTTTCCCAGGGGAAAGGCTGATAGTTACTTCGAAGCTTCACCTTCGTAGCCGTCAGTAGATAGTATAAACCGGAACTCATATATATATATATGTATGTATGTGTGTGTGTGTGTGTGTGTGTGTGTGTGTGTGTGTATGTATATGTTTGTCTAAATGCATGTGTATAAATTTAACTCTGTATGTATTTATGTTTTTACGTATCCATGCGTAAGGAGCAGCTTTTGATTTAGACATGACATATTTGAAACACGACTCTGACCTAAGTTGCTTTTTTTTCATATCTACATCTACGCCTTCACTTCTTTTAACAGAAAGAAGTTCCCAAATACTTAGTGGGTTGTTGATGTCTGCAATGCCCCATCAATAATTGGCCACTTTGTTGATTCAGAATCTGCCAGAATTTTTCTGTTGGGATGTTAGAGTTTCACATCATTAGTATCGTATTTTGGCCGTTAGAATTACCTAACATCAGTGTCCTAATGAATTACACTTCCTCGCTCCCTTTACTCAATGTTAAAACATAATCCCAGAGAAATCAACGCTGATGAGATTTACACTATAACTTGCTTTGTCCAAATAAAATATCTTTGTCACTCTACTTTTCCTGTCAATATACTACTCGCCCCGGCGTTATTTCGTAAATTCAAAAATGATCCTGAAACTGAAAAATTACTGTTATTTTGATATTTCATTACTAGACTAAATATAGTATTCATATGTGTGTATGTGTGTGTGTGTGTATGCATGTATATATGTATGTATATATAAATATACATACAAGCATACATACGTATATATATATATATAGGTGGATAGATATATAGATAGATAGATAGATAGATAGATAGATAGATAGATAGATAGATAGATAGATAGATAGATAGATAGATAGATAGATAGATAGATAGATAGATAGGTAGATAGATATGTATGTATGTATGTATATACGAATATTATGAATTTCCAATAATTAATAAGATTGAGATATTATTATTCAGTTGCAGTAATTACCAAAATCTGATAAATAGGCAATTATCTTACTCACTGAATCTAATTTAGGTTAATTTATGGCTGAGAAAGCTTGAATACGTCGAATTAATACGAAAATTTTCGCAAGGAAAGGATGCGGAAATTCACCGACATATGAAACTGATCCAGTGGTGAATATATATATATATATATATATATAATATATATATATATATATATATATACATATATATATATATATTTACGACGTTAAACTGAATTCAAGAATCAATACCTTTCAGTAGTATGTTATATCACTTTCCTTTCCCAGGGGAAAGGCTGATAGTTACTTCGAAGCTTCACCTTCGTAGCCGTCAGTAGATAGTATAAACCGGAACTCATATATATATATGTATGTATGTGTGTGTGTGTGTGTGTGTTGTGTGTGTGTGTGTGTGTGTGTGTGTGTATGTATATGTTTGTCTAAATGCATGTGTATAAATTTAACTCTGTATGTATTTATGTTTTTACGTATCCATGCGTAAGGAGCAGCTTTTGATTTAGACATGACATATTTGAAACACGACTCTGACCTAAGTTGCTTTTTTTTCATATCTACATCTACGCCTTCACTTCTTTTAACAGAAAGAAGTTCCCAAATACTTAGTGGGTTGTTGATGTCTGCAATGCCCCATCAATAATTGGCCACTTTGTTGATTCAGAATCTGCCAGAATTTTTCTGTTGGGATGTTAGAGTTTCACATCATTAGTATCGTATTTTGGCCGTTAGAATTACCTAACATCAGTGTCCTAATGAATTACACTTCCTCGCTCCCTTTACTCAATGTTAAAACATAATCCCAGAGAAATCAACGCTGATGAGATTTACACTATAACTTGCTTTGTCCAAATAAAATATCTTTGTCACTCTACTTTTCCTGTCAATATACTACTCGCCCCGGCGTTATTTCGTAAATTCAAAAATGATCCTGAAACTGAAAAATTACTGTTATTTTGATATTTCATTACTAGACTAAATATAGTATTCATATGTGTGTATGTGTGTGTGTGTGTATGCATGTATATATGTATGTATATATAAATATACATACAAGCATACATACGTATATATATATATAGGTGGATAGATATATAGATAGATAGATAGATATAGATAGATAGATAGATAGATAGATAGATAGATAGATAGATAGATAGATAGATAGATAGATAGATAGATAGATAGATAGATAGATAGGTAGATAGATATGTATGTATGTATGTATATACGAATATTATGAATTTCCAATAATTAATAAGATTGAGATATTATTATTCAGTTTGCAGTAATTACCAAAATCTGATAAATAGGCAATTATCTTACTCACTGAATCTAATTTAGGTTAATTTATGGCTGAGAAAGCTTGAATACGTCGAATTAATACGAAAATTTTCGCAAGGAAAGGATGCGGAAATTCACCGACATATGAAACTGATCCAGTGGTGAATATATATTATATATGACAGAGGAAAATACACCAGAATGCAGTCAAGTCTATAAAAAGTTTCTGAGAGAAAAACCGCGGTCACAAATATGAAATTTATCTTGATAAAAATGTGGTACAGTTCGTCATCGCCGGGACATACGGAGAAATAGAAAAAAAGGCACTATGGACACAGACTTTCTCTACCCTTGTCAGTTATCGAATGAACATTATCGTTATTGACTCACGATATGGAATCAAGGCAGGATTGCATTAGCGAATGATAGTTATTGTATTGAAACTCGTATAAAACAGGAAACCTATGATAAAGGAAAGATACATAGTATTCCACTAACAGAGCTTAATTAAGTATTCGCTTCAAATTTTGGTACAAGATCAGAAAGTTCGAAGGTTGGGATAAGTCGATTGGCACTTATTTTATTAACCTCGAAAGGAGGAAAGGGACAGTCGACCTTGAAGACGGATGAAATGCCGTTAACCATTTTGAAAGCTTCCAAAGCACTTAGTTAAATATTGAAACAATTGTTTGTAATTTAGGATCAAATGTAAAATTCTGAGACAAGAAAACTAGTTGACTTATATTGACCTCAATATTTGAATGGTACTTTGTGTTATCGATCCCTAAACGATAGAGGACGAAGTTAATTTCGATTTGAACTCACAGAGTAAAGTATAGGATTAAATATTCAAAGTCAGTTTAACCTATCGTTAGTTTTAGCGATTCTACCAGCCCACTATCTTTCAATTTGGTACAATACCTATAAATTTGAGATGAGAGGCCAACATTATCACATCCCCAATAGTTCGTGACTTATTTTATCGATCGCAAAAGGATAAGTGGTTAGCCTCGGTGAGATTGGAGATAAGAATGTAAAGATTCGTTAAAAAAGTACAAGTCAATTTGTCCTCAGCTCTAAAAATTCTGTTAATTTCCTACTCTTTTATAGTAGTAATAATAATAATAATAATAATAATAATAATAATAATAATAATAATAATAATAATAATAATAATAATGATGATGATGATGATGATAATAATAACGATGATAATAGTAATAATAATAATAATAATAGTAGTAGTAGTAGTAGTAGTAGTAGTAGTAGTAGTAGTAGTAGTAGTAGTAGTAGTAGTAGTATAATAAATGCCCTGGTGCGGTACTAGACTGGCTATGCCCTGATGCAGTGCCAGACAGTGGCCACACCCTGATGCAGTACTAGACAGTGGCTCTCATGGCTCCTGGTCTTAACTGATTGGAGATGTTATCATGTACATGGTTTTGTTTTGGTATAAAAGATGGGCTACAGCAAATATTCTGCTTAATACCACAGATTTGCATGTCAGTTGTTTGACCTTAACCAGTTGACCGTTCTGTAATAAAACACAGACATTTAAATGGATAAGGTTTTTTTCTAAGGATCTTCTGGATTCTCTGAGACATGGTTCTCTTGGGATTTTCTACAAGTTTCTGGCATCTTCTGGATTCTCTGAGACATGGTTCTCTTGGGATTATCTACAAGTTTCTGGCATCCCTTTTTTTTATGATACTTAGGGCAACTACAACAACAGGAAAAGTTTTCGTTTTATATTTCAATTTACAGGTCCTTATATTTACTTAGCTTGTCAAATTCCTTGACAGATATATCTTGACAGTTCTGGCAGTTTTCGTCGCTTCAGTTCCCTCCACGATAATGCATCGCAGAAGCCACCAAATATCTAGTCTTGGTGGAATTCTAGGGAAGCAGACATGAGCTGTACGTTTCTCCAAGTGGGAGGGGTTCACGATGACTTTGTTGGTTTTGTAGGGGGTTATTGAATGATTCATAGCGAGGGTTTCTGACTTAAACAGTACTGAAAGGGTGTCGTATTGTTTGCCCCTCGCTATGTACTTGATGTCATTTCTGATGCAGCTTAGCGCCGCCTCACTATCCACTTGCGCTATCAAAACCACTCTTTTCGTACCAGCTGAGATGCATCTGAAAGGCACTGTTCTTCTGCCCACTGCTTCAATTGCCTTTGATGGGACCATCAGATTTTTCCCAATTCTTCTCTTGTTTCGGAAGTTTCCATGGCAGTGGTAGCTTCTGCTCCCTATTTGTGAGTTCTACGCTAAAGCGGTGTTTGGTCTTCGCTGCAGCTACTGCGAATTTTTTTTTTTGTTATTGTTATTGGTAGTGTTCTCGTTATTGTTTTTGTTGTTATTGTTATTGCTATTGCTGCCGTTGCTGTTGTTGTCGTTGTTCTTATCGATGTTGTTGTTGTTACTGCCGTTTCTGCCTTTTTCGTGCTTGTTGTTGCTGTCACTACTATTAGTGCTGCGACTGATGTCACTGTTGCGGCTGCTGCTGTTGTCATTTCTACCACTGTTAATGTTTCTGCCACTATTGTTGTTACTGTTAGTTGAACTTTGTACAATGACAGCCTTCTTTTTCTCCTCATCCTCTTCCCCTGTATTGCTGCCCGTGACGAAGGGAATGGGGGGGGGAGTCTTCACTCATTATCATACTGGTGGGAGGGGTTGTTTTGTTTCTTCTCAACTCTTTCAAAACGCGCTCCACCATCTTGCTGAGTTGTATTTCATTCGATAAAATTTAACGCCCACCGATGTTATTTGGTAGACCGAAAATTGTACCCCTGGGAGATACACAACCATAAAAAACCAGTAATATGCTCTGGTGTTTCTATTCACAAATAGGAATAAAATAATTATTGACAAAGGACAACAGTCCTGGGGCAAAGAAATATTTTGAGCTGGACTTACTTGGAGCGTTTGAAAACACGCCCAATGTGTTCCGTAGCAAATATAATAATCCTTTCTATTATAGGCACAAGGTCTGAAATTTTGAGGGAGGGGATGAGTCGATTACATCGACCCCAGTGCATAACTGGTACATAGTTTATAGACCCCAGTGCATAACTGGTACATAGTTTATCGACCCCAGTACATAACTGGTTCATAGTTTATCGACCACGAAAGAATCTAAGGCAAAGTCGACCTCGGTGGCATTTGAACTCAGAACGTGAAACAGACTAAATATCGCTACGCATTTCATCCATCTTGCTAACGAGTCTACGAGCTTGCCTCCTTAATATAATAATAATAATAATAATAATAATAATAATAATAATAATAATAATAATAATAATAATAATAATAATAATAATAATGATAATAATAATGATGATGATGATGATGAACATGATAATAATAATAATAATAACAACAACAACAATAATAAGCAAAAGAAAGCAGAAAGAAAGCAAACGATGTTGGATCGTAGATATAGCATGCCCAGCTGACAACAAGTTGGGCGATAAGGACGAAAGAGAAGTTGATAGATATGACAGTAACCTTGGGAAGTTAAGCAGTTGTGGTCGATGAAAAAGGTGGTCGATGAACCCTGGGAACATCGAGTTAAAATCTTGGTAGTGAACATCTGGCACCGTTAGAAGCTGTTCAAAGACAATAAGTAGTAGTAATAATAATAATAATAATAATAATAATAATAATAATAATAATAATAATAATAATAATAATAATAATAATAGTAATAATAATAATAATAAACTACCAAAACTATCAGGCTAATGTTCCTCAAAACGGTTCTGAGCCTAAATGCAGATTCTGCAATATATTTGATGAAACAATAGACCATCTCGTCTCGCGATGTCCTGTGCTGACACTAAACGAATATAAAAATCACCACGATAGGGTAGGACAGTATTTACATTGGAAAATACGTAAACACCACAAAATCAGCACTCCTACTTACTGGTACGAACATCGTCCTGAGCCAGTCGTTGAAGGTAGAAATGCTACTATTCTCTGGGATCATGGCAGCACGATCCAGGTTAATCAACCAGACATAATCAAAGACAAGGAAGAAATAATTATACACTGATAGATGTAAGTGCTCTCACTGATAAAGATATATCTGTCAAGGAATTTGACAAACTAAGTAAATATAAGGACCTGTAAATTGAAATATAAAACGAAAACTTTTCCTGTTGTTGTAGTTGCCCTAAGTATCATAAAAAAAGGGATGCCAGAAACTTGTAGATAATATCCCAAGAGAACCATGTCTCAGAGAATCCAGAAGATCCTTAGAAAAAAACCTTATCCATTTAAATGTCTGTGTTTTATTACACGAAGATATTTCACTTCCTCCTCTCCCCAAGCTTTCAGTCATATTGTAACATCTCTTAACCTTCACTCAGGTTCAGGACGCTGGGTGTGTCTCGGCAAGTGACTGCAACAAAGGATTAACAACAATAATAACCATTGGCACAAGGCGCGTTGAGCTGGTCGATTATATTGACCTTAGTTCCCAACAGGATTTTATTTTGTCTTTGCCTCGGTGAAGAATTAAAAGAACATAAGAGTACGTACATCAATTGCTAGTGACTTGGAAACTGACTTTCCTTACTTTCTCTCTCTCCTTCAGTTCTCCCCTCTCTCTCTCTCACTCTCTATCAATTTAATAATTTTTATCTTCTATTATTGTATAGCATAAAGTTTCTGAATAGACTCCACAATAACAAACGTAATTCCATAACAGATAACAGTTAGCTAATAACATCTTTATGTGTAATTTTCTATGACCGATAAATTTTGTGAGATGAGATAAATTCTCATCATATAAATGTAGAGATAAACAGATTGATAGATGAAGTTTAAACTTTGATAGTTTATCTATTGATTCGCTCTCAACTTATTTTCCGCTCTTTGACTGGTTATAAATTTTCAAAATAATCTTAGTTGCGATATGTTTGAAAGTGAAGCATATATCTACTATTTCTCTTTGAATTATCGTTTATGTGTTAATTCATCTGCTTTCTTGTTTTCTATATCTGTATCACCTAGTAACTGATCATTGTCATTTTTTTCTTGTTTATCATGTTGGGACAAACCGATAACAAACCATTTTGGCCCAGACCTTTACATTTTTCGCAGGCGCAGCTCTACATTGTACTCTGTATTGTCACTAACTCTTTTCAAGATGATAAAGTGAGTTGATAAATATTTAACTACTGCGTAAAAGCTCAGTCAGTAGTTCAAATAAGTAGAAATTGCTGTTGTAGATTGCAGACAACAATGGCACGAAGTGTGTCCAATGTATGATGTTCGATATGTTAGTGTCTCATAGTCAAAGATTGATATTTTGCATTTTGCATGTGAGAAGAAAATTGTGGCTAGGATTAAAGTTAACAGAAATCAACGGAAGATGTGCGATTGTATTTGTATCTATAAGTTCATTTGTAATTAACAAGTGAAATACTTAAGTATCATATAAGTAGCCACACATATTGACAGAAGAAACAGCAGAACTGTACGGGGATGCGTTTTCATCTGACGTACGAAGCTCTGTTGGACGATAGCTTCATGTGATACGACATGATGTTCCTATTTCTTAATATTTCACTGAAATGAATAGAAATTAATTTGGGCTAATAATTTGGGAAAGGGTTGCTACTAATTTTCTTGATTCCGAAAAGACGAAAGGCAAAGTCGACCCCGGCGGAATTATCCTTTTCCTAATATCAAAGACCTAGAAAGACGACGAGCTGGCAGAATCGTTAGGACGCCGGGCGAGCACTGTGATCAATTTCATTGACTTAGCCACCCTGCAAAAAAATAATAAATGATAATAATAACAATAATAAAAACCCTGGCTTTGTACCAAAATTTGAAACCAATATTAAAGATCTAGTGTTTTGCTTTTAGGATAACTTATTTCCTACAATAAAATGTAAAACAAATTGGATCTGACAGCTGCACATCGTCAGTTTCACCATGCAATTACCGCAAGAAAATAATTGCTTTCCAATTGCTTTCGATGCTTATTCGAATTTAAAAGGTTCACCTTTGATGTGACTAATGCTGTGCTTTTCAAGGAATCATTGGTGGTATAATTAACGCAATAACATCAGAGTCCACGCGTCCCGAACCGATGTGATTGTCGTTGACTACACAACTGGAGTGCTCCATGGGAATTTGGTTCCATATATTTCGGTTAATGATAGAATCCACATTCCATTGAACAATGACAAATGTATACTCTGACAAACATTCAAGTATTTGCTGCGAATCAAAACAGACAATATTTCTCTGAAATGTAGCCCAAGAAGATTGAAACAACATCGTTGATTACTCGGTGTCTTGAGATTCAAAACAACTAAAGCAACTAAGTTTGTTTGGCTACCAATCCAGTTCAATATTCCATGTCGTTGAATCAATTCAGCCCCTACTAAAACCTACATTGCCTTAACAAAAATGATTTAATATTATTCATTTTCTTAATATTTCAATACATAAGACACTCTCTCCCTCTCTTTCTCTCTCTCTCTCTATCTCTCTTTATCTCTCTCTATCTCTATCTCTCTATCTCTCTATCTATCTCTCTATCTCACCTACATTACCAGGAGCCCCGCTACGTATGTGATGTTTCCAAAGTTACAGTGTAATTAATTGGTCTCTCTCTCTTCTCCAGAAAGCTTTCCCTCTCTTACAAGGAAAGAAAAGGAAGTTGTCATATATCTTGTTATAACATGTAAAGCATTTTTTATGCTTTGGAGGCTATCTTGTATTAGACATTGATCTATAAACGACCTCCTTCATATGTAATCACAGAAACAGGGTAAGATAATTCGTTGGTGCATAGAAAGCGTCGTTGTGTAATTACATTAGACAAATACCTCGAAAATACGACCAAATACCCACTTCATTTGTTATGACCAAATACCTACTTCATTTGTTATGACCAAGTATCCATTTCATTACATCTCTAGAAATCACTGATTTATGTAAGTCTTTGTATTATTCGGCAATGTTTGATTATGACATTATGCCAATGCAAAAATAATTTGTGGTAAAAAGTCATGCAAAGAATTGCAAGCACGATTTTCCCATCGAATTTACATAACCAATTCAGTTTCGTTGTCTCAACTCCACATGTCCTCTCCCAGTAACTAACTCTTCTCACTACTTGTCTGAAGCCATACTTAGAGGCAAGGTTACATTGTGTTTACGGTTTCAGATATTACAGTTCCAAATGCCTTCAAAATATATTCTTCGCATTTGGGATTCTGGGTTCATTTGATTCTACGGTCGATCCAAATCTATGTCTAGAGATGTTTGTGATCTTTGGAAAATGTTATCTAGAACATCTAAATGAAACTTTGTGGGGGACAATAAAATATACTCTTCGTTCAAAACTAAAAGACGATGGAGAGCCCATAAGCGGAATCATACCATGCGATTAACATTTTTCGTTGCACTACAACTTAATGAAAATCTTACTTTGGTAGCTTGTCTTAACCTAATCAACATTTGCTTAGGCGGTTAAATCTTAAATATGAAACAATAATCAGTGATGTGTAACTGATTAACGCTATTGAGCAATGTTCGTATCAAATATCCAATTGATAGAATTAATAACGCTTCAACTGTATATGTATATTACGTTATGGAATATACCGAGATCTGCAGGAAGTCGTTGAAACTCTGGATCCATTAAATACATGTTGAAGAATCTTGTTCAATGTCTGGTTGCGAAATACCATACCCAGAAGTCGGATTCAACATGCATGTGAGCGAAAGAATCTCAGTGTTAATCCATTTATTGGGGAGGAATTTGTAGCTCTACCACTTGCATTTCCTCAACGCGCACCAATGATCCAGAAAGCACTGGAAAATCATAATTAATACTTCCTTTTCAGTTCCACTATGGTATATTTTCATTGAAAGCAGAGATCCAACCAATAAAATGGACCAGAATATTGTACTACGAATAATACGAGAAACCAGAAATAATAAAAGAAATCATTTCTACTGCATCCGCTCCAGATGAATTATGGTGCGCTTTCTTGAAAGACTGCCCGTCAACCATTTGCAAGACAAATGGAAATGAATATTGAAACTGAAATTTTCAGACGAATAACGAAAAATTGATTCGCAACAATTGTTTTCGTGACAGCACTATACAAAATAATACGCATATATTGTGAGTTGGAAAAGCGCTGAAGAAAATTCTAGGAAGAATTTTTCTTATGTTGCCTGCTAAGCATTCTAAATCGAATATTCAACCGGGTACTGTTTGTGGATTATTTATACAAGTAAGATTTCAGATTGTCTACGACCCATAAATTCTGTATTAGAGAAAGAGAAAATATAATAAAAACTTACTGTGTGTATCTTGAAAAATATTTACATAGATTGTCTACCACAATCCACTGTTTTTCTAGTTCAGCTTAGATTTTAAGTAGATTATTCCAGAGTGGTATTTGATGCTAATACAGTAATGCATTGAGTGACTCCTGGTAAAGCAACAAATACAGGTAAATACACTTTCCAAGTTAAAAGTAGCTTTGTATACAATACACGAGAGATGTAGATAAATCGAAAATTTTCTCTTAGTTTTTCTTTTGTTCTTTTTTTTTTAATATCGCTTTCCTTTCTTTTCTGAACAGAATAAAGTTTGTATGTCTTTTTTCTCCCTCAATATCTCCTACAATATATATGCATATACATATATATATATATATATATTATATATATATATATATATTATATATATATATATATATATATATATATATATATATATATATAATATATATATATATATAATATATATATATATATATATATATACATATACACACACACACATATATATATATATATATATACATATATATATATATAATACCGTTTCAACTAATAATGATTTCTTACGTAGGTATACAGCTGAAGATTAATCGGAAAAGGCTTACGGGAAGACGTGATCTACATGGCATTACGTACAAAGATCCATTAGTGACGTAAGTTAAAAGCTTCCAAATACGAAATCGAAACCGAACCGACATCTCTGTTCACCAATTCGTTGTAGAAATATGATACTGTAAATAAAGTAGCAATAATATACTGGATTC
Organism: Octopus sinensis; assembly: GCF_006345805.1. Taxonomy (NCBI): domain Eukaryota; kingdom Metazoa; phylum Mollusca; class Cephalopoda; order Octopoda; family Octopodidae; genus Octopus; species Octopus sinensis. The sequence continues at coordinate 71,316,456 of NC_043001.1, forward strand.
CGTGGTGATCGAGTGTGCAAGAAATTTATATAGCAGTGTACGCATCATACTTAATGTATATACACCGTTGATTGGTCATTTACTGCGGTATTCATTTCAGATAATATTTCCAATGGACTTGCTGAGTTAAGATCATAGTAATTTTCGGAGAGCGACAAAATTTCCTCCTAGATGCAACGACCAAGAAGGCTAGATACAGTTCTACTTTTTTGAGGCTTTCAATGACGTGTGTAGCAGCCTGCCACAAAGCTGGTAATTCCTTTCTCTTTGACATAGGAAGCAGTGATTTAAGATAGCACGTGCATAAGGCATATTATTGCAAAACAAATGCCGTAGCAATAAGCCTATCAACTGTATATACATACATACATACATACATACATACATACATACATACATACATATACATACATATATATATATATAATATATATATATATATATATATATATATATTATATATATATATATATATATATATATATATATATATCTAACGAGGATAAAATTTCTTTCGAAAAACATTTTATCAATGACGAGCATATTAAAAAATACCTTAAACGGTTAAATTTATAAACAATTCATAAATGAGGGCGAAGGAAAAAATTTCTAATGCCAAATATGCCGAAAAATTGGACATATTGTCCATTAACCATATAATCTTTTCACAATACGCACGCTACTCGAAAAAAGGTCGACAGACATTTCTAAAAAATTCCATTACTACCATATCGGACCGATAAAAGAGTTAGCTACTAAGAGCCCTCTCTTCGGGGTATGAGTAAGTATCTCATTTATTTCTTTTGCCACATGTATCACTGACGAAGAGAGGGCTCTTAGTAGCTAACTCTTTTATCGGTCCGATATGGTAATAATGGAATTTTTTAGAAATGTCTGTCGACCTTTTTTCGAGTAGCGTGCGTATTGTGAAAAAATGATATGGTTAATGGACAATATGTCCAATTTTTCGGCATATTTGGCATTAGAATGTTTTTCCTTTGCCCTCATTTATGAATTATATATATATATATATATATATATATGCAGGAATAGTGTTCGTTTCCATTTTGGAACACCATTCCTCCATGTGGTCTGCTTGAAATATTTAGATTTTAAGGTGTTTTTCTAGTTTTCTTAACATGAAACTAATGGTAACCTAAATACACACACACACACACACACACACACGCACACATATATATATATATATATATATAATATATATATATATATATATATACATACACACATATATATATATATATATATATATATATATATATATAATGTATGATACATAGATGGCTATTTTCAATTTAATACTCTTTCAAAGAAAGTAACAGAGTAAACAATAAAAGAATTCATTAGGTGGCTGATATTTACTCATATATATGTATAACGTATCTCTCAGTAGATGATCGGTTGGAAACAGTGTGGCAATGTTTATCTAGTATGGCCCTTTAAATAACATATACATCGTATCCGACTGGTATTCACAGTTTCAAATATTCTTTACGCACTAGATTTGAGTCGGGTAGAAACTATAACAGAAGATACGTTCACAAGATGCCATGTTGTCATGTTGTAGAGGTGAACCCGGAACCTAATGACTGCCGAATAAACTTGTTGACTCTTAAGCATAACAACGCTGCCAGAGGAGTATATTTTTCCTTCTATCTTATGACTTATATGGAATCTGAAAAAAAATTTATATATTACACATGACAATAAAATGTGCAACTTGTGTTTGAATTAGACAGATAACGCTTTAAAGCAGAAAACCGGAAGTCAATGTTTAATACCAAAAGAAGATATAGTAATTCTTGTCTTGAAAGAACCTTCCAGTTAAAACTATAATTTCATGGCTAAAATTTTAAAGGACTCAAAAGATCGAACAGCACTGATTGTAAACTTAATGAATCATAAATAATGAAATGTTTAGGGTATCCTCTTCAAATGAGGGCATGCAGATATATAGATACATACATATATATATATAAAGATATATAGATATATGTATGTATGCATATATATATATATATTATATATATATATATATATATATATAATATATATATATATATATGCGTAAACCATTGGTTCGTTTTGTTCTCTTACTTTATTATCATCTTATAATCATCTCATAATAATGGCTTTTATGACTCGTATTACTACCTCAGTCAATCTAAATGTATATATTTGTCGTTACCTGTCATAAATAGCCTTTTTCTATTTGCAATATGCATTTTCGTTGATTTTTCATATTTTACCCTTACATTTCCACGTGTATTTTATATTTTCTTTTCGTAATATATTTCTACTATATATATATATATGGCATAATTGAAAGCTGCTTCATAGACGTGTCTTCTCAGTGCTGTTGCAACTGCTCTTCCTTCCGCAGTGGAGATTCTATTCTTTGTCAGCCGTGCATACCTATGTTCATCACTTTGAGATACTCTGGCTTTTGTAGTGCACAGTGTTTTTCTTTCTTGATATGCTTCCCTTTCTACGGTTGTCACTCTTTCTCTGGGCAAAGACATTAATTTGGCTGACCTTGACTTGTACACAAATTTGAAACTTCCCTTTTAGGCATGGTTATATACGTATTCAGAAATACACGGGTGCAGAGGATAGTAAATAATGAAAATAACTGGGTAACGAAAATTATATTTCTTAATACGACGGGCAGAAATTAAATAAAATTTTTTTTACGGAAAATTAAGAATTGCACGGGTTGAAGCGAAATTTGTCAGTGAACCAGAAAGCCAGTATCAAAGGAACAAGAAAAAAGCCGTTAACAACAGAAAAACACCAAACCGTTGCAAAATTAGATAAGAAATTAGCTAAGTGTACGGATTTAAGTGAAATTTTTTACTTCTGTCAGGAAATTATGAACTTACTTTTATCATTAATTCCGTCAAAACCAGAAAAAAACACAAAACGTTGAAAAGTAAATAAGAAATTTGTAGGCAAATTTAACGAAATGAACGGATTGAAGTGAAATTTATGAAGTTACTTCTATCAGTAAATTATGTAAGAAATTACTTTAATCAGTAATTGTGAACTTCTTTCAGTCAGTAATTTGTCATTGGTGTTTGTAAATAGCGATTGAAAACATACAGTGAAAACAATAGAGAGTGAGTAAGATATAAAGAGAGGGGAGAGAGACAGAGCCAGTTAGATAAATAAGATAGATATAGATAGATAAGATATAGATACAGACAGATAGATAGATACAGAGATAGGGACGGCTAGAGAGATGTAGAGAGATAGAAATAGATAGAAAGGGCGATGGATAGAGATGTAGATAGATGGATCGATCGAAATATGTAGATAGAAAGATATAGACGTCACTGAAGCTAGAAAAACGGAAGTAAATACTTTTAAAAACTCTTAAAGACGTGAATCTAATATAAAAAGCAATATTTTATTTATGACCAACGGATGTAATCAATTTCTCAAAGTTACTTCGCAAAGAGTTACTTCCTTTCCCCAGCTAACCCAGGAACGAAATTTTTCTGCCCCCAGGGGTCCGTTACTCATTATGTGAAACATTTTAAGAGTCTAAAAGCACCACTGAAACATAAGCAATGTATGTTCCCAGTTTGCAGAAAACCAGTTCAACAATACGGCCGTTATAATCATTTAGACATACACACACACAGAACAGCATTTATATTATAGATATATACACAGGTTGCGATGAGTAAATTGTCACCATTTTATACTTTTACTTTCGCGCACGGGCTTGGTTTGCATTTGATTTTGTCGAATACATAGTATAGTAGGGTCCGTTGGGCACCATGTGTGAGAAAAACAGCACCATGACGCAATTCAGTCTGACCGAAATTTGGAAAGGACATGCTGTACTGCTCGGCATTCACATCAGAAGCTCCAATACGAACATTTGAGAATGTTTGAGTGTCAGTCTAAAGACTCTGCAATCTGTGGACATGTACCGAGAATGATAGAAATCAAACATCCATGGTGTTTGGAGTGATCACTAGTGATGGTGACGCTATGCTTTCCATCATCCCACACGGCCTCACACGGAGGCTTACATCAAGTGCATGGATGTGGTAGTGCTGCTCTGGGTCAAGAGGGTGACTGCTGGAAGACTATATGTCTGGCAACAGGACTCTGTACCATGCCACACGAGCAGGAGAACCCAGTCATGACTGCCACAATTTCTGCGACCACATGACTTCTAACATCTGGCCACTTAACTCACCAGAATGCAAATACCTTGATCATTATGTGTAGGGCGCAGTTGAGCGGGAGATCAACAAAACTCCTTGTAACACCAAAGATGAACTGAAGGCAAGGATCATTACAGCATTCACCAATTAGAGAAGGAGACCGTACAGAAGAGTTCCCTCTGAAAATATTAACAATTATCTTTTTATATTTACTGAAAAGGCTCCTTCCATGGTTTTTAAGTGCCAAAAACAATTGGCAAAAATAGGTACGGGGTGGGATGATGAGATGCAGGATGTAAAAACAAGAGATATCAAAGTCTTTTTCATACAAAGATACCCCCGTCCAACCCCATCATTTTGAACGGTGTGGTTTAAAAAAAGGGGGTGGGGGATCCCCATCAAAACAGCGTGGTTCTAACTTATTTGGTCTCTCTGATCCAAAATTCCTTTATACCGAAACTCCTCTCCCCACTCCTCAGAAAAAAGTTACCACAAATTTCTTTATAATCGTAATCTTTTCCGATTGAAAGGGATTGGTATAAACTTTCATTAAAAGATACCCATTTTCCTGAAAGTTATGAGGGGGAAAATATCATCGTGTGAATTTTCCGAAATTCTTCTCTCTACTACCTCGGAAAAATTATTTCCTATAAATCCCTATTTACTCTGAAGCTACAACATCTTCTTTAGCACTCCGACGGTTACGACGACGAGGGTTCCGGTTGATCCGAATCAACGGAACAGCCTGCTCGTGAAATTAACGTGTAAGTGGCTGAGCACTCCACACACACGTGTACCCTTAACGTAGTTCTCGGGGATATTCAGCGTGACACAGAGAGGGACAAGGTCGGCCCTTTGAAATACAGGTACAACAGAAACAGGAAGTAAGAGTGAGAGAAAGTTGTGGTGAAAGAGTACAGCAGGGATCACCACCATCCCCTGCCGGAGCCTCGTGGAGCTTTAGGTGTTTTCGCTCAATAAACACTCACAACGCCCGGTCTGGGAATCGAAACCGCGATCCTATGACCGCGAGTCCGCTGCCCTAACCACTGGGCCATTGCGCCTCCTCACAACATCTAAGCAGTATTTGTAAAAAGTTGCTATTTGTGGATGTCATAAGGCAATAAAACCAGGTGCGTGCCCATCTATAATAATGATCTTTTATTTATACGATTTTCTTTTTCATTTCATGTTTATTTCATTCTTTGTTTGCAATGTTCTCTCTCCCCACTCTCTCTCTTCCTTTCTCTCTCTCTCTCAATCTTTCTCTTTCTCTCTCTCTCTCTCTCTCTCTCTCTCTCACACACACCACACACACACACACACACACTGCAAAGCTTACAAATGGGCTGCCGAATTGAAATCTCTATGCTGCTTTGCGGGAAAGGCAAACATTGAGAAACTGCTTTTCTCTCCGTTGTTGGACTACCGTGATGTTTGTTTAAAAAAGATACATTATGACTGTGATAAAATAATGAAAACAACATTTACTAAGTATTTGCTTTCATTATTTTATCACAGGAGATATATCAATAGATAAATGCAATAAGAGGAGGGATAGAAAGAAGAGATAAGAAGGTAAGAAAGGATTATGTGTGAGTATACATACATGCATGCATACATGCATACACACATACATATGTACATACGTACATACATACACACATACACACACATACAGATATGGTGTATGTATGCATGTATGCATATAAGAAATCGTCTGTAGGTGTATTCGGAAATAATAACCTAGACATCTGCCAAAATATATTTCGCTAAGTAGTACACCAATTCACGTAATTGATAAACCTGCTTATCGTCTATTGAATGAACATTGTAAATATACGTGAAAGGGACATGAATTGTTATATTCTTTTTTCTTCAAATTTTACTTCTGATAACCGATGTATCTTTCTATTGCTTTGGCATATATCACGTTGTGCCTGTTTGAGGGAACGTGTTGTCTTCTCATCCGATCAACACCAGCTACAATTATTGTATCTGGTCGGTCATTATACACATCTGATACTAAAGGCTGTTGATCCGTTTGAATATAATTCAAGCAAGCACAATGGATTTTGACACGTTGATCTACAAAAAATTAATATAATTAACTTTCACCGTCATTCAATAATAATAATAGACTATTTTTGCGTTTGTGAGGTAAATATTCCAGGCTATTATTCCCCACTGACATGCAAAGAAAATACAAGCTTTATAAATAATAAGATAGAAACATTATTTTCCTTTATATTGCAACTGTAAATTCATAGAATAAATTGACTGCTATTTTCCCCCATTTCGTTTCTACAGGTGAAAGACTGGCAGGGTCGTTAGAGCGTCGGATTGATGACATCCAGTGTTCATACGAGCTTTGCGCTCTAAATTCAAATTCTGCCGATATCTGATTTTGTTTTCATTCTGCGAGATTGATAAACTGATATTTATACAGGATAGTGAAAGAAGGAGTGACTATATGTTTTCCTTCCGGTGTATTTTCCCATCTCTTTTTCTTCTGAAAACAAATCACGCCACAATCTAGTTGAAAGTTAGTCTTAATCCGTTACACGATCTAATACTACTATCTATCCACTTGGGTAACAGTTAGTGACTGTTATTAGTATTGACGCTCCTTCTGATTAACGAAATATAAGAAATTTCATCAAAATGGTCTTGATATGAGCGTGCGACCGACGGACAGAGAAACTATTACAATATAGATGATTTCGAAATAAATTCGAATTTAAGCAACGAGCAAACCTACCCTTTCGAAAAGATAAGCATGCTCCTGTATATCAATACAAAGTTAATCCGGAGATCTCTAAAATTTCATCCACCAACGAAATAAGCATTCAAGTGGTACCATTCTGTAAGGAACCCAGTGGATCAAATATAACCTACAAATTATAGGAACACATTATAAACAGAACGCATGCACAAAGCAAAAGTAGAGCGTAAATAGGCGCATGCATGGCTGTGTAGTTAAGAAGCTCTCATTGCAACCATGCAGTTTCGGGTTCGGTTCAATTCAGCAATAAATTGGGTGTCTTTTACTACAGCACCAGGCCAACTAAAGGATTGTGAGTAAATTTTATATACAGCGACTTTGTGGAGGCCTCTCGTATATGTGCGTGCGTCCGGGCGTGTGTGTGTATATATGTGTGTGTGTGTGTGTGTGTGTGAATGTGTGTGTGTGTGTGTGTGTGTGTGTGGTGTGTGTGTGTGTTTCCAAGTGGTGGCGTTTGTCCCACATCACCACTTGGAAAACAATGCTTGGATCTTTACATTTCCTAACATAGTGGTTCGGCAAAAGAAACCGATAGAATAAGGATCAAATTTAAAACGCAAATATTGGGGTTGATACATTCAGCCAAATACATGAAACCGAAACTCCAGCATGGTCGCAGCCTAGTGGCCGAAAGAAGACCAATAATAAAGGAAACCACTTTTCAAACTCTAGGAAAAGATATTGCACACTGAGTAGCATTAACTTTTCACATGCATAAAAGTTTGTTTTAAGCTCTGCTTACTCTGCTTTCGTGTGGCAATGCAATTTTACATATTTATTGATTGCTAGGCGAAGACTGTAAGAGATCAAGAAGTTCCTTAAAAGTTAATTTCCGTAAAGAGAAATATAACTTCAGCAACTAGTATACTTTCGGACAATTTTCTTTTTTTTTTTTTGTTTTTATTTGTCTTTGTTTCATTTTGTTTGTTTTATATTATTTTGGTTTCAATTTGATGAATTGAATTTTTTTTAATATTGAATAATTCTGCATTCTGTCAGCTATTAACGATTTATCCCCTACTGTAAACATGTAGATCAGAAAAGGAAGAAACGAAATTGATCTTCTATATTTTACATAGATTTTATCATAAAGCATATATATCTGTGTGAGTGCGTATGTGTATGTGTGTATGAAGGTAAGTGTTTATGTATTTTGAAGTTCTAGGTACAGTAAATACGGTTTAATTGCAGAAGCATCATCAAACAGACATCAAGTTGGAAAGAGAAATATGTAGGAGCGTTGCAAGATACAAATACGGTGAGATAAATTGATTATAGCATAATTTGATCAATGGATAAAGAGAACAACATGAAATATAGATAGATAGAGAGAGACAGAGAAAGACAAAGACAGACTGAGAGACAGGCAGAGATACACAGACAGACATTTAACACATCTTTTTCTACTCTAGGTACAAGGCCTGAAATCTGGGGAAGGGACCAGTCGATTAGATCGACCCAATATGCTGCTGGTACTTAATTCATCGACCCCGAAAGTATGAAAGACATATTTGACTTCGGTGGAATTTGAACTCAGAACGTAAAGACAGACGAAATACCGCTAAGCATTTCACCCAGCACGCTAAAATTTCTGCCAGCTCGCCGCTTTAATGCTCAATAACATGGAGATTGAGTGGGCCACTCCATGTGTTGTAGCTTACTATTATGCACGTCATAATGTTTCTGCCAGCTCGTCGCCTTAGAATTAGAAAATAACAGGCAGAAAGCTAGACAAACGCACAGAAAGATAGATAGATAGATAGATAGATATAGATAGATAGATAGATAGATAGATAGATAGATAGATAGATAGATAGATAGATAGATAGATAGTTAGATAGGTAGGTAGGTAGGTATGTAGGTAGGTAGATAGATAGATAGATAGATAGATAGATAGATAGATAGATAGATAGATAGATAGATAGATAGATAGATAGATAGATAGATAGATAGATAGATAGATAGATAGATAGATAGATAGATAGATAGATAGATAGATGGATAGATAGATAGATAGATAGATAGATAGATAGATAGATAGATAGATAGATAGATAGATAGATAGATAGATAGACAGACAGACAGATGTGAAGAATATAATTGAATAAACGGAGAGAAATTAACAAAAAATAGAGAGAAAGGGGGAGGAGATTATTAAAACGAAGGAAACAGGAAAAGAATCAAGCCTTTTTAGAATTCACATGAAGTAGAAAGAACTGTGGTTTCATATTGTATTCCTTAGTGATACACTGACCTAGTTTTGCGAAAACTCAATGCAGTGAAAATAAATAGATAGATAAATAGATATAATACCAAACGGTGAGAGAGAAATGAGAGAAACATGAGAAAAGAAAAAGAGAGAAATGAGCTGAGCTAAGAGAGAGAGATGGGAATTAAAGAGTGCAGAAACAGAGGGAGTGAATAGGAGGAAAAATACCGAAGCATTATGTAGTGGTTAATGAATCGGTGTTGGATTTCAGCTCTTACACCACCTTGAGCAAGTAATTACTAATTCTCATAATTTACATGGCTGATTCTGTATAATATACTAACATCATGAAAGGACGTTCTCTTGAGAGATATTGTAATCATGATTTTTCGTATATTATGTTCTCGGTTTTTTGTTGGTTTTTGTTGGGGTTTTTTTTGAGAAGTGATTAAAACCATGTAAACTATACATTAACCTATTTATTTAGGATTGGGGGTTTTGTTGTTTTGTTTCTTTGTTTTGTTTTTGTATGCGTTATTTTTTAAGTAAATTTTCTTGTTCCGCCGTTCATCTACACAGCTATTATAACGAGAACACAAAGCTTTGTTCTTCTGTGTATTTTAGATGTTCGTCTTATTTTCTCTACTGTGGAATTTATATAGGATTTCCTATACTCATCATCATTATCATTTTTCTTAATAATGTTGTTGTTATTCTTATTCTTATTGTTGTTGTTGTTAGTGTTGTTTTTGTTATTAATATTACTACTAATACTAATATCATCGGCATCATCATCATCATTGTCGTCATTATTATTATTATTATTATTATTATTATTATTATTGTTTTTGTTGTTGTTGTTGTTGTTGTTGTTATTGTTCGTGTCGTCGTTGTTATGTTCTGATGTATTTTTTCAAATTATATTTTCTTTTCTCTTGATGTTGGTTTTGAAACATAGTATTGTGAGCTGTTGTTTTTGTTATTCTTATTGTTGTTATTCTCGTTGTTGTTGTTGTTGCTACTGCTGTCTAATTAAACGATGATCGATTTTGATATTGAAATAATTTTTATGTGAAAAAATAAAACACGGATTTGGTAAAAATGTAAAAATAGAAAAACAAATATCTCCAATCCCCCTACTCTCTATCTCTCTCTATCTCTCTATCTCTCTCTCTCCCTCTCTCTCTCTCTTTCTCTCTTCTTAATATTGCAGTAGATTCAAAGAGATTTTGTGCAGAGGGAAATCGTGTGTACATCAACACGTGTAAATCGGAATGCACAGACACACGCATATACATACACACACGCACGCACACATACACATATACAATCACACGTTCCAGCACAAAAATAAATGCAAAAACAACCATGCTACCGCAAAGCATTCAAGACAATGACACGCACGCATGTATGTATATATATATATATATATATATATATATATATATACATAATTAAGAGGAATGACCACTAAAGTGGACTCCTAATATGCTAAATATAGACGTTAAATTATCATTAACACGAAGAGTGTGTAATGGCGATTTGACGTCTATATTTCGCATATTAGGAGTCCACTTTAGTGGTCATTCCTTTTAATTTTGTATGTAATAGAATTTTTAACCTTCGGATTCTTTTAAATATGCTAAGCCAGTGGTTTTGATTAATTAATATCAACTTCTACCCTCATTATTTAATTTTACATATATATATGCGTGGGTCTATATATTTGTGCACGTATATATTTATATATACGTACATATTTATAAACATGTGCGCATGTATGTATACGTGTATGTGTGTGTGTGTGTGTGTGTCGTAGTGTACGAATATACTATCAATATACGTAGGCATTATGGAACATACAATGTTGCAAATAGGAAAACAAAGGCGTATAATCAAAAATTCAAAATGAAAACAAATAAAATATCGATCTACAATTGTATACCATAACACATTATTTCGGATTTATGCACCACTCATCTACAAAATGGAGAGATAGATCTGTCCACTCAGAATAAACAAAAGAATATTGGTTTACGATGTTGCTTCTTAGTACAATACTTCGGATTATACACCGCTTATCTAGAAATGATGAGATGCTCTGATCAGTTTAAATCAGCCATATAGCTGATTCTCAGTCACTAATATTAGAGAAGATACTCTATTTTTAGACACTGATATTGTGAAATCATGTAAATAGTTCCGGCTTTGTAATAACAGTTGTATCCTAGTTGTTATATCTTTGTAGGCATTATTTAACGGAGAAAGGTTTTTGTATACGAGTGATTGTTAATGTAGATCCGCTGTTTATAAATGAAATGATATAGTACACATTGTAACCCAGTAAGTATATGTCTACATTTTTAACGATGTAGTTGGCTAATTATTAGAAACTATTGACTTGTAGGGAGCCTGTGGAAAATAACAGTGTATGCCAGTTGTATATTTAATCCCTCCATACACATCGCTTGATTACGTACACGTAATACACAGTATGTGTATTTGTGTGCGTGCCTGTGTGTGTTCACGTGCATATGTGTGTGTGTGTGTGTGTCAAGAAAAAAGAAAGGTCCTTCCGAGCCATAGGTTCATAAGTCCAATTTTCCGGATTATGTGGCGCATATATTCACTCACTGGT
>NC_043001.1:71335789-71353289 GCF_006345805.1 Octopus sinensis
TCTATAACCACTAAAGACACCGTTTCGACGAAGAAATACGTGGGCCTGACAGAGGGTAATTTCAAGGCCAGGTTCAATAACCACACTTTGAGCTTTAGGCACTGGAACAAAAGAAAAGCGACACAATTATCCAATCATATTTGGTCTTAAGAGATAAAGGTGTCGATTATAACATACAATGGAAGATTTTGGCCAGATGTAAGCCCTATACTAACGGCAGCGGAAGGTGCGGTTTATGCGACATGGAGAGATGGCTTATCTGGAAAAGCAGCTTAGACCCTACCACATGTCTAAATACAAGGACAGAGCTTTTCGGATCATGCCCACATGTGACTAAATTTCTGTTACGTTTTTGGTCCCCTAAAGAAAACGGATAGAACATGCTTTCTGTGTTATGTCCCAAGAAGATTTTATATATTTTTATATATTTTTATATATTTTATGTATTTTTATATAATTTTTATGACGGTATTTTTTCATAACGTTTTCAAATAGCCAGATAACCGAAGAGATGGTGTTGTGGATTTCCACTTCGGCATCTGAAACTCAGAGTTTTATCTTGACTACCGAGTAATGTAACATATTGTATAGATATATATATAATATATATATATATATATATATATATATATATATATATAGTTTTTTGTGACGTATTCGTCGTTACAGTGGCGCTATATACGATATTTTGGGAGTGATATCTACAGAGCATCTACAGAGCAGGATGAAAATGGAAGTAATTGCAATTGTTGTCACGTATGTCGTTTATGTTTTTTCTTGAATGCAATTTTAGGTATTTATTACTGGATACAGCTTTTACAAAGTTGCTGATTGTAGTGTATGACAATTTTACGTTGTGTTTGTTTATTCAATTACAGTATAATGATTTTTGTCTCTGTATACTAATGGAATTGCTTATAGAACAATGACCACATGGAGTGAAGCATGTAATGCAACAATATTTACGCCTAACCAAAACCTTTCGTGAACATATTAACAGCGCCATGAAATTCCTGACTAATACCTATCACCTTCCAAATAAAAATAGAATATAATCTAAATAACAACAAAAACAAGTAAAGAAACTGACCAACTAAAACATACCACCTCCTCACTTTCTTTTGTGAACCCCTAAAAATGTTTATTACACAAAGTTGACATCCTGTTATTAGGGATTTAAATAATGCTAAAAATCTGAAATATGCGTAGGTTGCCAAGGAGTTGCATAACAAACTTTTGTCATATGCACAAGGGCAGGTCATTGGCAAGGAAAATCGATATCATCTATCTAATCTAGGAGAAATTTAAGAACGAATGTGATGTGCTACAACATGTAGCGAAACAACATGTCTTCTCACATTGAAATTTCTCTGAGATAATGTTACAGCCCCTACCGTGTCATATTTGTATATACATTATAAATGTCATACTGGCATTTTATCCTAGTCAGTTTAAGAGCGTATGTTGATATGATTCTCATATGATTCTTCAAGTTCTCATTACTTATTTCTACATCGGAACAAGCATTGAAGAGACTAGGCCTGGTTGAAACACCGTGTGAGCCAATCCACCGACGTTCTGAGCTAAAGTATGTACGAGGGGCGTTCAATAAGTAATGCCCCAGACCCACTTCCCATAGCAGTAGAGCAACGACACTTGGCACAGTTATTAGTCTTTTTCTACATAGGAACCACCCAGAGTTACGCATTTCTTCCGTTTGATGCAGCTCTGGAGACCGTTTTTGTAGAAGAAGCCAGCTTGGTCCCCCAACCTCAACGTGACTTCAGAAATCAAGGCTGCATCATCTGGGAAACGCTTTCCTTTCAAAAACAACTTCATGATTGGGAAGAGGTGAAAATCAGAGGGTGCAAGGTCAGGAAAGTAGGGGGGATGAGGAGGAGTTCATAGCCATACGCCTGTGCTTCTGGCGACACGCGAGTTGTGGACCGGAGCGTTGTCCTGCAGGAGGAGGATGCCTTTGCTGATCTTGCCCCGCCTCTTGATTTTGATAACTTCTCTTAATTTCCTCAAAAGTGAAGCATAATAGGCTCCTGCAATTGTGGTACCCTTTGCCAGGAAATCTGTCATCACTATTCCGTCCTGGTCCCAGAAGACTGTGAGCATGACCTTGCCAGCGGAGGGTTGCACCCTTGCCTTCTTTGGAGGGGTGAGTCACGGTGCTTCCACTGCATTGACTGGGCTTTGGTCTCTGGATCATCGTGATGGACCCAGGTTTCATCCTGTGTAATCAGTCTTTTGAAAAATTTTGACTCATCTTCTTGGCACATCTCCAAATTCACCCTCGAGCACTCGACGCGTTCTTGCTTCTGGAAAGGCGTGAGCAACCTGGGAATCCATCTGGTAGACACCTTTTGCATATGCAAATGGTCATGAATGATAGTTTCCACAGACCCGGTACTAATCTTGACCTCATGGGCTATTTCGCGAATAATTATGCGTCGATCTTCCAAAATGGCAGCCTCAACTAGATGGACAGATGCCTCATCAATGGCAGAAGGGGGCGACCAGATCTGGGAGCTGTTTCCACAGAGTTCCGACCATGTTTGAATTCACGATGCCAGCGTTTTACAAGGTCATATGATGGGGCATCATTACCATCAGTTACTTTTATTTCATCAAAAGTCTCCCGTGGTGTGCGTCCTTTCAAATACAAAAACCGGATCACTGCTCGACACTCAACAGGCTCCATTTCACACTTGACTCGGTTCAAACACCTGTAAATCAGAAACCACAATTAATTCAGAGCGGTAAGTTGCCACTTACTCTATAGAGATATACCTAATTGCACATGCAAAATTTCAGCTAGATAAATCAACTGCAAGTGGGTCAGAGGCATTACTTATTGAACGTCCCTCGTATTTAACACACAAGTCTCATTAATATGTATTTTTTTCTGACATAATATGACAGCTAATACAGTTACACATTTGTATGTACCAGAGTATTTTATGTCATGTTGTTTCACGTGCACACACACACACACACCACACACACGCACACGCATGAGCACACATATACATGTGTATGTACCAGGGTGTTTTATGTCATGTTGTTTCACTGTACACACACACCACACACACGCACACGCATGTGCACACATATATTTGTATACTTTTGTTCTTTTATTCTTATACTTATTTCAGCCATTTTGACTGTGGCTATCCAAGAACAGCGCCTTTTAGTTGAAGAATTCCACCCCTGGACTTATTTTTTGCAAGTCTGGTACTTAATCTATCGGTCTCTTTTGCCGAACCGCTAGCTTTCAGGGACGTAATCACACCAACATCTATAGTCAAACGATTGTGGGGGTACAAACACAGACACAAACACATATATATATATATATATATATACGACGGGCTTCTTTCAGTTTCCGTCTGCCAAATCCACTCACAAGACTTTGGTCGGCCCAAGGCTATAGTAGAAGACACTTGCCCAAAGTGCCACGAGGTGGGAACTGAACATGGAAGTATGTGGTTGGGCAGCAAGCTTCTTTATTTAATTAAATTGGCTATGAAAGTCGTACACAAATGGAGAAGCTGCGGGCTGGACAAAGACATTAATGAGTTGAGATGAATAATGAACAGGATGGTATTAATGAGAGAAGACAAAAGACACCCGCCGATCTTTGCTTCTCTAAAACATTGTTCTTTTGTGAACTTACAATTTGAGGCAATAAACTTCTTATCATTATTTCTTTTGCACTCAAGGTCCTTTCAATGAAGCACTAAGCCTCTTACCTCAAATGACACCATGACCTTGAAATGAGGCACTTGGCCTCTTACAGTTTTCTTCTTATGGGCCATATGCCCTTTCAATACGAGGCACTCATCCTCTTACTTTAACAATTTCCCGCTCCACCGGCACCCCTTCCTTTACGAAGTGACACTCAGGCACTCTGATAGTGCCAAATCAGGGTACCTCGATTGGAAGCGGAATACGTCCACAGGGAAGGAGTCCATTTCAGGTTATGTCTCCTCCACTGGTAAGCTTTTAAAAAATGCTTTTGCATCGCCTCTCACTTTCTGAAGAGAACCAAATATTGCTCCTCCATTGGGTCGAGGCTACAACTTCCTCCGTCAGTGGCACAAATTCCAACGACGGGGCTTCGGAACATGTCGGCAATGTATTAACCGCCGACACTGGCCCTTTTTCTTCTTTTTTCTCCCCTTTGCTACAGGAGGGAATGGTTCCTCTGCTTTAACCGGAGGATCTTCCCTCGCTACAGCAGTCTCGGGGTCCTTTGGTGGGCAACCATTGTTGCTCACCTTCCTTTTTTTCTCCTTTTTTTTGGGGGGGGGGCGGGGCTACCTCCGTCTCTCCCTCCGAAGGAAGAGATGGGGTTTCTTCCAATACTAACTGTTCCAGGATCTTACCTTGGTCATTGGGAAAGTTCTTTTTAATATGGCCTGGTTCCAGACACAGGTGACACTTGGTGGGGGGGCGTCCCTCAAGTATCACCGGATACCTAGAACCGGCCATTTTCAAGAAGTCTGCGAAAGCCATATTCTTGGCTGATTGGGTCCACGGTGTCAAAACCGCTTTTGACTCCACCCAATCAGCCGCCGGCAAAATTGTGACATTGAGGAGCTTGGCACCGCTGCCACCCAGACCCCAGCAAATAGTGTCTCCTATCCACTCGGGTTCTATTCCGGGTGGCAAACAGCAGACCCATGCCCTTGTCAACTTCCTCCAACAATACGTGGGAAGAAACAGTATTTATTCGCCCTCTAAGGGCTGACTTGCAAAATTGCGAGCCTCCTCAGGGGTGTCAAATAGCAACCACACTGCCGTGTATTGGACACTTCTGGAAATAAATTTTACAGTTGGCATAAACTCCACCAACTCTCTTTCTATGTCTTTCGTTTTCAAGAAGGTAATGGTGTTTGGCGACTTTTTAGTATGTCCGCAACACCACCATCCTCTCTTCCAAATCTTTCGCCTATTCTTTGGGTGGAACAATCCCCCACTCCAAAACAGTGTCTTGTTTCTTTGACATGTTCTTTGAAGAAAACAATGTTCAACGGAAAGACACAAGACAAGGAAAGAAAACAGTTCAAGAAAAAAGTTCAAAAAAGAAAGTGATATATATATATAATGTATATGTGAATATTTGTGCGTACGTGTGTGTTTAGAATTATGTATTCGAGGCACGGTAATATATAAGCTAAGATCCAGGTACATCAAGATATTAATTGCGTTTCAATTCACTGTTGTAGTTTTGTTTTGTTGTTTTTTTGTTTTAAATTCTTCGTTTTCCAATGACATGAATATAACAGACTCGCTGCGATCCGTTTTCTAATAGATATAGCAGGTTGTTAGATACATTTAGTCGATAAATATATGAGAATGAATGATAGATACATTTCATTCACAGATATATGTTATTGATAATGGTACATGATTGACAATGGACATCTGATTATGTAACTTGAAGCAATCTTTATCTTATACATAAATATCTAGCGCGTCGCAGGTAGCATAAACATATTATGTTATTTATTGGACTGCAGCTGTTATGGGGCACTACAATCAAAGTATTTATTTCATATCGTTCATAATACATAATGATGTTTGTTTTATCAAGCTCGGAAGAGAAGGAAAATTTACCCAAACATTGAAAAATGTCAAACCTGTGACGGAACAAAATGCGACAGGGCAATTTTGTCCAGTATTTCAATTCTGCAATCCGACGCTGATATATTTGGTCTTATGTGTATGTATGTGCACCACAAAAATACCATAATGTAATTACGAGTTAAAATTTATCTCAGGAATTCCTATAACATATAACTTCCAGACGAAATGTTATAAATACAAATTAAAACCTTGATCTAGAAACAATAAGGAGTATGGCCTTTTATACCTTCAACATTAGAATTAAATAAGACAATAGAAACAATTAAAAGTAGACTCACGCCTATACCAAACTGTACAAGAAGCCTATACAATTTGACCAAGATTGACAAAATAACAAGCGAAAAAGGGAACATTCAAAGAAACACATAGAGATCTTTTAATAAACCCATCGTCAGCTGCTCGATTAGAAATCATCATAGTATCAACACCAAACATGTATGTGTGTGTTTATATATGCACACATGTACGTGTGTGTATGCGTATATGTATGTACGCAAATGTGTATAAAAGATGTTGCATATCCTCTCTTAGTTTTAATTTTTTTAAATCTTCCTAAAAGAAACTGGTTTCCAACAAATGTACAAAACTCCATCTTTGGTATGTAGATGACAAATAGTATATCACATATTGAACTTGGGGTAAGTCCTGCATATTTTTTTTTCCACTAACAAATTATTTTTGTAATGTGCATGTTAGCTGGTTGATTTCTTTTTCTGAAAACTCAAGCTTTTCCTGTTCGACTGGAAAATATTTGTTAAGCAAGTTATTGGAATAAGTGTTAAGTAGTAATTACATTATGATGATATGCATACATACATACCGTATATATATATATATATATATACATATATATATATATATATATATATATATATATATATATATGGTGTGTGTGTGTGTGTGTGTGTGCGTATGTATATATGTATATACATACATATACATATATATATATATATATATATATATTCTTTTTTCTTTTATACGTTTCAGCCCTAAGGGTTATCAATGCTTAGTCACCGCAGTAAATAAATAAATAAATAAATGTGTGTGTGCGTGCGCGTGTACGTGTGTTTACAGGTGACCACGTATGTGTGAATTTATGTACGTATAAGTGTATTTGCATGTATATGTCAAGTACACTCGCATGATCTCAATAAAATAATCATATCTCTTCGTCATTGATGCATACTACAATGAATACTCTCAACAAATAATTATTCACTTGAAGTATCCGTGGAAACTCTACGGTACAGACAAAACTTTTGAGATGTTTGTAAGTTTATACATAATATTTAATGTTCTTTATAAATTGTATATTCTGCATTATTTTCATTTAGAAACACCTTTCAGTTCCTGATAAGTCTGTAATTAAGTGAGCATGTCTTTCCCATTTTCTCAGCAATTCAGATGTTCTTTAATAATCTCAGAGCTTCACAATGAATACAGTGAATATTCATGTCACCAATGTTGTAACTGCCAACCATATGTCTACAGATTTTGTTCGTTTCGACGTTCTCTCTGATTTTCCTTTTATATTCTATCTTGAACACACTTTCTTTAATCTTTTGTAAATATTCATTCCATACTCTTTCATTCATATTTCCCTTCTACTCGCTGATGCACCCGTATATGTTCTAGTGAGTTGACCCTCTGCTTTTCTTTACGTTGTTGCCTATATTCACTCATTTTCTTCTCGTGTTAGCTTGCAACGTCTGTCATCCATGTTTTATAAACAAATATAAATTTTCAAGCGAGCAGATGATGAATAATCGCACTTATCCGTTTGCATTAAGTGATAGAAAATATAACAAAAATAAATTAGTTCAATTAAATAAAATCTAGAGTTTTCACTCTCTTCTCATCGCGAACACCTCTACCACCATCAATATCACCGCCATCATTATCACAACCACAACCGTCATAAAAATTTTCAGTAACAAAGCATAGCCTAATTTTTGTGTGCGAAACAAAGATTAATTCATTTCAGCTGTTTGTTTATATCGACTTTTCTTGTTGTCAGTACAAAGTTCGAAGAACGAATTTTAAAAAAAACAGCAGCTACGGGTATTTTGTTAAGTTATTTCACTTTCATTATAAAATATATCTTTCTAACTATGATAACTTTATTATTATGTCTAACGTAAGCATTCATTCTACCGTCTAGTCATCGATGTATTTGTTAATGTGGATAGATATATAAATAAATCGACAGGTAGAAAATATTCAAACATTGAATACTAACATATTATTTACCTGTTAGTCACGCTCTGCTAATCCCTTTATATTTCTCTCTCTCTCTTTCTTTCTCTCTCGCTTTCTCTCATTATTTCCCTCTCTCTATCTCTCTCTTTCTCTCTCTCACTTTCTCCCACTTTTCTTTATTTAACCTCACCATCAGAACATCACCTCTCCACTAAACATTGTATTTCTAATCCTCTTTCTCTATATTACACTCATCAACTAGTACAACTAGTATTTGCTTCCTCTCTAAACTGGAAGAGAACTGTGCTACGATAATCATCGTAGAGAATAAATCTTAGCAGTAACAGTCGTACATCTATTCGTACACACAAGACACACTACATATACATATGTAGTATACACACACACATATATACACACAAATATATGGATATATATATATATATGTATACATATACACACATACACATGCATATATGCATATATAATCTTCTCTCTTCGCTCTTATACGCCATTTGGTCTCAACTCTCCCCCCCTCCTCATCTAACCCCCCTCTCCCCCTCCTCACCTATCCTCCTCCCCGACCCCTACTTCTTCAGTCCTTCATCCTTTCACCCCTACTCCCCTTCCCTTCTTCCCGCTTTCTCCCTCCCTCCTTCCATCTTCCCTCTGCTCCCTCACTCCCCTTCTCTCCCCCTACCCACTCTTTCCTCACCTATCCTTCCCCCCGACCCCTACTTCTTCAGTCTTCATCCTTTCACTCCTACTCCCCTGCCTTCTTCCTCTTTCCTCCCCCTCCCTCTTCCCTCTCCCTTCTGCTCCCTCACTCCCCATTCTCTCTCCCCCTCCCCTCTTTCCTCATTCCTCCCCCTCATCCTCCCCTTCCTTCCCCCTCTCTCCTCCCCCTCTTCTTCCCCTCCCCTTCTCCCCCTCTTCTCCTCACTACACCACACGACTTTACACATTACATCATACATGATGTGCCATACTAACACATACACCAACTAATACATACTAATACGAGTACTAATACATACTAATACATATAATACATACCACCAACCTTATACATACACACGTCCAGACCCCTCATACGCACTTATACTCTCTCATACACACACACACACACTTATACATACTAATACGTACTAATACATACTAATACATACTAATACATACACCAACCCCATACATACGCCTGTCCAGACCTATCCTAGGGTCATTCAACCCTATTATCAACCCTATTATCTCCCCTTATTTCGCTCTCGCGTCTCATGTTTGATCTTTGACCTCTGGCCGAAATCAGATCGCCATGTTGATTCGTTAGTTACTGCACGCATTTTTTTCTCTCCTTCTTTCTGTGTTTTTTTTCTCTCTGTGTATCTTTCTGTTGAAGAGCGTAGGCTCGAAACGTTAAAGACTTGTTTTATTTATATTTCCTGAGCGCCATACTAATACAATTGTTTGTTTGTTTTCCACCTGCCTTCGTCTTTTGTCTATTTTCATAAAGCTTCCCGTTATATATATATATATATATATATATATATATATATATGTGTGTGTGTGTGTGTGTGTGTGTGGTGTGTGTGTATATATATATATTATATATATATATATATATATCTCGTAGAGAATAAATCTTAGCATTAACAATCGAGCTGGCAGAATCGTTAGCACGCCGGGCGAAATGCGTAGCCGTATTTCGTCTGCCGTTACATTATGAGTTCAAATTCCGTCGTGGTTGACTTTGCCTTTCATCCTTTCGGGGTCGATAAATTAAGAACCAGTTTCGCACTGGGGTCGATGTAATCAACTTAATCACTTTGTCTGTCCTTGTTTGTCCCCTCTATGTTTAGCCCCTTGTGAGTAGTAAAGAAATATATATATATATATATATAAATCAAATTTACAGAAAACAAAAGACGAAAACAGGTGTAGGAACAACAAGCAGGTGTGTTAGGGTAACCCTTTGGAAGAATGGAAAAGTCTTTTACGTTTCGGGCCCACGATCTAAGACAGAAAGGATTAAGAAGGAAAGAAAATTTAAAAAAAGGTAAGAGAGAAAAAAAAGTTTTTTGAATGGATCAACATGACGAAATAGCCACAAGAAGGCTGAATGAAATGGAGATAATGGTGATGACCTAGTCAAAGGCATTTATTCTCATTTACGTGCGTAACTATGTGTGTCAGTGTATATGTATAAACGGGGGTCTTTTGAGCGAGCTGAAAAATATGTGGATATGCGTGTTTGTGTGTGTGTGTATAAGTGACCAACTGCGTATATTACGTAGTGTGATATATATATATATATATATATATATATATATATATATATATATAATTAAATAATGAGGGTAGAAATTGATATCAATCAATTAAAACAAGTGGCTTAGCATATTTTAAAAAATCCGAAGATTAAAAATTATATGATGCAAAATTAAACGAATGACCACCAAGGTGGGCTCCTAATACGTTAAAGATAGACGTCAAATCGGTTTACGATGAGTGTGTTCATTCTCATGATAAGGCGATTTATGTCTATTTTAAGCATATTAGGAGACCACCTTGGTCGTCATTCCTCTTAATTTTGTATGTAATATATATATATTACACACAAAATATATATATGACATACAATATATATATATATATATTGGAATATCCGGATCTGCAATTAAAAAAATGGAATAGAATGTTTTCTTCTTACAGAAAAGCAGCATCCCATACAAAAACTGAATCCGTCCGTTTATACAGCAAGAGATTGTGGTGGACACTGCCTGAAGAATGGAGTTCATGCAGTCAGTATTTTCTGTGTATTCTAAACTCCATTCAAGATTCTTATAGCTGTTCCGCTATGTTGTCATTAGTAAACATATCCATGATCTGGACGCTGGTTAGACAATTGAAAGCACACTCGCTGCGCTTTATATATCCTTCGCTGTGGTACACACGCGCATACATACTTACGCTCACGCACTCGCTATATATATATGTATATATATATATATATATATATATATATATATATATATATATAATATATATATATATATATATTATATATATATATATATATAGATATGTATATAACACACACTAAGAATGCACACTCTTATATAACAAATGTATATCAAGATGAATTGAAGTAGAAGACAGTTGATGTTTCCGATTTAATTCGCATGAATTTATCGATAATTAATTGGAAATACATTTGAAAAGAGAGGTTCTCTTCCTTTCCTACAAATACTCAATCTCACACATGCACTAATACATATGTGTGTGTATGAGTGTGTGTATGAGTGTGTGTGTGTGTGTGTGTGTACATTTACATACAGGTGTGTGCATATAGATATATATATATATATATACACATATATATATGCATGTATGTGTGTATGTATGTATTATATATGTATGAATCCTGAAATTGGTCATTCCTGGTGTTAATTTTATGTACTCTTACGACTTTATTTTAGTTTGTCTTTCTTTAATCTTCAAAGAACAACTTAAACTTGACAGAGAAACGTGATAAGGGTTTACAGTCGGCTTCAAGCGACGGACTGTTGTCAATTGGAATCTTCTCATCCAGAAAATTTCTTTCGATCTTATGTTAATGATCATGATTGATTGTCTCCTTCTAATACAAGATTATAAATATCTTTAAGTATCCAAGATTTAGTGTGGCGTTCATAAATATTTGAACAACTAGAAGTATCGCAGTAGCAATTTATCATTATTAGATGAGATAAACGATCCTCTGAAAAGATATTTCTTTTTTAGATGTATTGTGTAATTTCTTATTTTGATAAGTCACGTGAGTGATTACTTTAGCAATATGGTAGATGGCTAGAGGAGTGGAATATAAAGTAAGATCACGCAGTAGAATATATATGCAACATCTGAAACGAGGAAGTGAAACAGAAGATAAATCGTGTAAGATTTCATCCTATTTTGATTTTTATTGAAGAATAGTGAAGACGGACATGTGAATTTTCTCGAAATTATAAAAAGCGTATACGATCTGAGAATTTTAGTGTGAAGTGAATAAGAAATAAATCCTATTACGGATAACATGTCCAAACGGTCGAATGCCTACTCCTAACACATAGGTGGATTGAGATATGAAGAACTATTTACCCAAGACCTGCTGCAGATTTTAAATGTGGACAATTTGAGATAGATAGACAGATACATGATAGATAGATAGATGCATGTATGTATGTATGTATACATACACAAACACTTGCACATTACACATGCACATGTACACATATACATGCGTGCTTGTAAGTTTGCATCTGTGTATATGTATTTGTTCTGTACCAGTTCACGAATGAATAAAATAATGATATGTACATATATATTTTAACACGATCCTGCACACTTGAATGTGAATGGTATTTGAAACGGATTTTGACTCGGAGAAAAGTTTCCCCTTGTAAATTGTATGTGTATGTAATGCAATCAAGGCCAGCGGACTACAAGGCACCAATGCTTC
This sequence comes from Octopus sinensis, assembly GCF_006345805.1. Taxonomy (NCBI): domain Eukaryota; kingdom Metazoa; phylum Mollusca; class Cephalopoda; order Octopoda; family Octopodidae; genus Octopus; species Octopus sinensis. Next base: position 71,348,151 of record NC_043001.1, read on the forward strand.
AGCGTGAATTCACGTCTCAGGCATGAATTCCGCATCTGACTTTTGGAATAGGCAAGAAGTGTTGTTTCTATGTAGAAAATAATAGACAAAACATTTTGCTTGTGTGTATCGATGTAGGAACCCGGAATTAGTTCGAACTCGCGTCATTTGGCAGTTCCGGCGCCCATAGCAGACGAATCTCGTCTACCAACGATATAAATGTGAGTGCTTTTATTCAGCATGTGTCCATGTGAGAGATCCTCTCAAGGTAAATGTCGTAGAAAGGATTGTAGAAACGTATAATCACACTCCCATAATTATGTAAGCGCCTACCTGGATGAGATTTTGCTAAATTTTGGATAATTAAAAGGCAAAGTTTAGGATAGAAAACCAGCAACAGTTGGCGAATACTATGCGTACAAATACCAAACAAAATGTTTATTGAAATTAGGGAATCCACGTTATTAGCAGTGCTTGGACTAGAATTGTCGTCTGTTTGAAAATGGGCGATCGTAATATAAATTCAATTCCCTGTGTAGTTCCTGATACATTTTTAAAGTGAAATATATTTATATAAATACTTACTCAAAATGTACGTGTATTTCGGAGGTAATATACATATACACACAAATCCGCCGGGGTCGACTTTGCCTGTGATTCTTTCGAGTTCGATAAATTAAGTACCAGTTGCGTACTGGGGTCGATGTAAACGATTGACCCTCTCCCCAAAAATTTCGGGCCTTGTGCCTAAAGAGAGTAGAAAAGAATACACTCATACACACACACACACCCATATATATATATATATATATACTAACGCACTCACACACATTCACACACACATATATATATATATATATATATATATATATATATATATATATATATATATATATATATATATATATATATATGTATATGTATATGTAAAAAATACAAACTGGGACACAAAACGTAAAACATTTAGAAGACGATACAAAAAACACGGACGGGACATTCGAAGCCTTCAATCTTCAGTCAAGAACCGGATCATCCTCGCAATTTCGGCTGATTAATCTTGAGATCGCACCGATCCAGCCAGCCCCAAGGAAAAACTAAGCTACGAGCATTAGATTTCTTGGAAAAAGACTCGAATGTATACGAAACAGGGACAGAAAAACGGAGGATGACACACGAATATAAATACAAAAAGCAATAATAGTAATAGCAGGACAAAAACAGCGGGTGTCTTACGACTATAGACAGTACAACGTAGTAAGCTGGCGTATTTTGGAAAAAAATGCCTTTTTCGGCAGACGAAGAAAACGATGTTCTCACGGCGGTGGTCGGAAGCCGAAAGGCTGGTTGACCAGCGGTCATGTGAGAGGAGAAGAAAGAGAAAATAAAAGGAGCAAAGTAATCAAAGAGAAAGAGAAAAGGAGGGACAAAGGCACCAAAGAGGGGAGAAGAGAGAGAAAGAAGGAATTAAAGAGGGGGAAGAAATGAGCGTGCCAAGGATTGGCTTGGTGACAGAATCAGTGAGGTGCAAAGTGAGAAAGACAGAGAAATGTGAGAGAGTGGGGGAAGAGGAGACCAAAGAATCAGAGGCAAGAAAATAGAAAAGGAGGAGGAGAAGAGAGAAAGAGACAGATCAAAATGGAGTGCAAAGTGTGAAAGGCAGAGACCCATAAAAGAGGAAGCAGATGCTAAAAATTATAAGCCCACCTCTCTGGTCACACACATCGAGCAAACTTATGGAACGAATAGTCCGCAGGAAAATAATTACGTTTCTTGAAGAAAATTACTTATTGAATGATACCCAACATAGTTTTCGATATGGTAGAAGCTGTCTGACACAGTTGTTACAGCACAGAGTGTTAAAGTAGCTGCTCAACAATTCAACTGTGGATGTGCTTTACAAAAGTCTTAGATAAAGTACACGACGGTATGATATGTCACAAGCGGGGGGATCTCGGCATAGTGGGAAAACGTGGAGAGTGGCTACACGACTTTCTAAGAGCTAGAAGTCAGGCAGTGGTGACTAATGGAGCCATTTCTAAAGAATCACAAATAGTAAGTAGTATTTCACATAGCACTGTCTTAGGGCCACTGCTGAACATATTGTCCCTCTCAGAAATGTCTCGGTTGTCCAGATAGCCACCATTGGTAGCGTAGCTATTCATATGATACAAAAGTCTCTCAGAGGATACAGAATCCTAGAAATATTGCCCCCCCCCCCCGCAACAGAAATTGGACTCAATATACAGGTGGGTTGAGGACAATAAATTGCATATTAATACTGGAAAATTAGGGCAACCAGAGCACATAGCTGAATGAAGTGCAGACAAGATACAGTTTCCCAGTAAGGATTGCAATTCCTGAATTAAAATCAGTGCGCGGCTTGGGCATTGACATGAGTAATGATGCTGGCTAGGTGGATCGTTTGAAGTTTCAGAACAAGAAAGAGAATAGGCAACCATGATGGGCCTCTGGAGGACATACGCTCTCAGATGCTTCGACTGCTGCTCTCAACTCTGGTCACTAAACAGTATAAAATTAACGGCGAAACTCGAAGCAACTCAGCGAAGCTACACAATGAAGAACATCTCAGTACAGCATGTGAGCTACGGGGAAAGGCTGAAAAAGACTCTATTCCTCAGAACGAAAGTAGAAAAGTTATGCAGTGATATGAATCTGAAAATACTGGAAGGACTTGTACCAAATTTTAGCATTAGAAGTTACAGAGACAACTGAACGGGACGTCACTACATGGTGCCAAAGATCCCAACATCGCCATTAATATATGAACCAGATACTACAGCTGTTTGATTTCTAGAGCCAATAACACTTTCATAACCTTCCACAAAGGTGTGAATATAGGAGTCTTCAGAACAAAACTGGATCTCATGCTGTCAAGTATTCCGAATCAGCAGGAAACGGAGATGAACAGCATCATTCACCAAATGTGACATATCACAGGAGATCTGATGTAGTGAAGCTAACAGATATGCCCAGCATTGCCGCAGGTCATAAGCTGAACCTATTTAAAGTGTATATCTCTTATTATAATATATATATAAACGAAAGATTTTATGTTAAGTTATAACTTCCAAATGTCGAAATTTCAATTGATTCTCTTTGGTAAGTGTGGATTGACTACGGAAATATAACAGGTATGAATCAAAAAATTTCATCGCTTAGGGAAATGCTAGGAGTTAAAAGTTTGTTTTTCATAGAATGAAATCAGTATATATCTTTGACATGCAAAGCCGCAGGTAATCATATTCCAAATGAAAATGTTTGAGATTTCTCATTTAAGCAAAAGATAGAAACCCTGGAGAGGTGAAATGCAAAGTTGAAATCGTGATGTACAGTGCCCGAAGAGAGAGTCGCTGGGCATTCTGTCCGACACGCTAACAATTTTGCCACCGTGCCACTTTCTCCAATCCACCGTTACTATTGTGACAATATTGCGGTGTATGTAGTATGTATGTATGTATATATATATATATATAGATATATATATATATATATATATATATATATTATATATATATATAAAGTTAATCCAAACAAGAGAAAGCACAAAAAAACACAACAAGCGAGGACGTGGAACAAATATAGTATAGTATTGACGCTCAGGAAAGAAGAAAAAGGAGGGTTTAACGTTTCAAGCGGAGCTCTTCGTCGGAAACATAGGAGAAGGAAAGATCCAGAGAAGGGAAGACAGAGGAAAAAAAATCGCCAACGGTACACACGAGGTCATACCCTTTGCTTAGTTCGATTCGTCGTCTTTTTAACAACAACCACAAAGTGAATATGTTTTTCCCCTTCAACAATAGAGAGCAGTCGTCGTATTTTCTACCATTACTATATATAGATAGATAGATAGATAGATAGATAGATAGATAGATAGATAGATAGATAGATAGATAGATAGATAGATAGATAGATAGATAGATAGATAGATGGATGGATAGACAGATAGATAGATAGATAGATATAAATATAGATATAGATACATACAATATATATATATATAGATAACCTTATAACCTTATAACCTTATAACCTTATGCCTTTACTTTATAACCTTATGCCTTTATATTCATTTATATTTTTTTATATTCTTTATATCCCCTTTATATCTCCTTATATCTCTTTATATCTTATACTCTACATTTTTATATTTTTCTATAATTACACTTTTATATATTTTTTATCCTTCCTGAATTCTCGCCCCTCCATCTTTACCCCTATACTCTTATTACCAGGTTCCTTCACGTCTATATATGTATTTATTTATTAATTTATTTACATTACTTCAACATCCAATTTTCCCCATTCTACATTGAGAGAAGATAGAGATGGACGCTTCAATTCTATGCTGTTGCCGCATTATGTCGTACGCGAATGAGAGGATTTGCATCCCCAACCAAGAATTTTTGATGTACACATCATGTCCTTGTGGAAGCTGTTGTGCGCGGCTGAAGAAGGCCACAGAATACATTATGCATTGTTATAATTGTCTCTAATAAAGGCCCGAAACATATTTGTACCGCTGAATCCTTGGCATCATGTTTTTATTTTGATCAATTTACTCCACCACCTACACCACCAAACGGTATACACAGGTGCTTATAATTTCAAGTACTCACCCCGAATTTCTATATAGATAGATAGATAGATAGATAGATAGATAGATAGATAGATAGATAGATAGATAGATAGATAGATAGATAGATAGATAGACAGACATAGATATATCACGTGACGTGACTGACCAGACCATCAGATGTTGCTACACATCGCTGTTTTAGCCCTCGAATGACGCCACCCCGCTGGCTAAGCGAGCAAGCCAACAGACGAAAAAGTCACAGAAAAAGTGATGAAAGAGGATCACCACACCCTGCCGGAGCGTCGTACACAAACCGAGATCCTACGACCGCGAGTCCGCTGCCCGAACCACTGGGCCATTGCGCCTCCACAGATATATAGATATACACCAACAAACACACACACACACAACACACACACACACACCACACATATATATATTATATATATATAATTATATATATATATATATATGCATATATACATACATACGTACATACGTACATACATACATACATACATACATACATACATACATACATACATACATACATACATACATAC
>NC_043001.1:71355789-71380789 GCF_006345805.1 Octopus sinensis
CCTCCCGACTTTCGAGCCTTGTGTCAAGTGTAGAAAAGAATATATCATGATGTCATTAAGTTCCTTTCATTAACATTATAACAGCGAGCTGGCAGAATTGTTAGCACGCTGGACGAAATGCTTAGCGGTATTTCGTCTGCCGTTACGTTCTGAGTTCAAATTCTGCCGTGGCCGACTTTACCTTTCATCCTTTCGGGGGTCGATTAAATAAGAACCAGTTACGCACTGGAGTCGATGTAATCGGCTTAATCTCTTTGTCTGTCCTTGTTTGTCTCCTCTATGTTTAGCCCCTTGTGGACAATAAAGAAATAAGAAACGTTAACACGCCGGGCGAAATGCTTGGCGGTATTTCGTCGGTCGTTACGGTCTGAGTTCAAATTCCGCCGAGGTCGACTTTGCCTTTCATCCTTTCGGGGTCGATTATATAAGTACCAGTTACGCACTGGGGCCGATATAATCGACGTAATCCGTTTGTCTGTCCCTGTTTGTCCTGTCGGTGTTTATCCCCTTGTGGGTAGTAAAGAAATAGGCATTTCGTCTGTCTTTACGTTCTGCGTTCAAATTCTGCCGAGGTCGAATTTGCCTTTCGTCCTTTCGGGGTCGATAAATTGCGTACAGTGGTCGATCTAATCGACTGGACCCCTCCACAAAAATTTCGGGCCTTTTGCCTAGAGTACAAAAGAATATATTGTTTTATATGCGTGTACGTGTGTGTTATTCTGAAATTATGTTTGCATGTAGTCCTATTTCGAAAAAAATGTTTGCGAATAAAATGGAGAGAGCCTAATATTTAAGTGTAAATTTATTGTGTTTTTTAGTTCAAGCTCCTTACATCTCATTGCTCAGATTTTCTTTTTCGGTAACAATTTGCAGACAGAGATCACTACTTAGAGTTCTCCATAGGAGTCACTTTACACTGAATTAAATCAGTGACATGTTGTGGATTTCCTCTTCCTTTCTTCGAGATTGTAGTCTTATAATTTTAACTTCCGGATGTGGAACACTGTCTTGCTGACAGCTTAATGTAGTTCATTTGTTCTGATATTGCTAAACATTAAAAGTTATTTTACGACGGCATTTACATTTTAAAGCGCTCTTCCGGTATAGAGTGTCTGTACTTTTAGTTAGAATTAAAATGTCTCATTATTACATATATTGTAGAAAAAGTAGAACCTAATAAGAATCAAGGAATTAATGTGTCTGTCCTTTTCCTTGCCGTTCAGTAGCTAAGTGATTCGTGAAATAACGCTTAAAAGTTTATTCAGATACACCTATGTATAATTAGGTGCATTTTAGATTGCAGGCAAATATAATTTGCTGCATTTTAAATACAAATAATTGCACATCATATTTTTGATATATCAGTTTGATATTAAGTTAATGATCAAGGTGACAAGGGCAAATTTAGGTAGCTAGTAATTTTGATAGCTTTTCTGTCGTTGTAGTCAAGATGTGCATTCAATAATCTGTGAACTGTAGCAGAATTTAGTAGCTTATATGGCCCCTAATATTTGCAAGAGACCTACAAGTCATTCCACAGCGACCACAACTCAACCCTTTAGCAACAGCTCGACCCTCTGTGAATCTTCTGGCTGGTTCACACACTCCGGTGCATAAGGTGCACAAGAGAACATGCTTAGTCTTACTCAGCCACAAGCACGGTCACGGAAGCGTCTCCTTCTACCTGTATGTTTTATATATATATATATATATATTCGTATTTATAAATATATACATATATACGTATTATGCACACACAAACACACAGATATCGTATATAATATGTATTTCTATATATTTGCTGGATCACTGAAATCTAGAAGTTTTTTTATTCTCTCTCTCTTTCTTCTCTCTCTCTCTCTCTCTCTCTCTCTCTCTCTCTCTCTCTCTCTCTCTCTCTCTCTCTCTCTGCTTATTTTCTCTTACTACTTTCTGTTGAAGACCGTAGATTCGTGACGTAAAAGGCTTTTTTCATTTTCCCAGCGTCAAATAAATACAATTGCTTGTTGTTCATACACCTGTCTTTGTCGGTTATTTTTCTATAAATTTTAACTATCTATCTATATATTAATATCAATTTCTACCCTTATTTGATTTTAAATAAAAAAAGTTCTCTAACCGGTAAATTGGCTGCTGTAGTTTATTAACTGCAGAGTAATTTCCGACCTCAGCGCGCCAAAGTGAAGGCATTTGAAAGATACACATAAATATAAATTGTAGAACTTTATACATACTGGATTTCCGTTGAGCGTTCTGTATCTAGTTCTGGAAATTGTGTTTTGTAAACGACAGACTATGCTGATGATCTTGCAGATGTTTGCGTGTCCATATACGTAAATATTAACAAGTGAAACTAATTAGTACATAGGTAATCGTTTTTTCTATTTCGTATATTTTCATTTGTCTTCCTTATTTTTACGCTTTGTTTTTTTGCTGAGGTTTTTCTTGTGAACACATTCTTCGTGGAAAATGGCAATTTAACGTCTATATCTAACATATAGGCTGTCCACTTATAGTGGTCAGTCCTCTAAATTTTATATGTAAACATTTTTTAAATCTTCGGATTTTTTAAAATATGCTAGGCCACTGGTTTTAATTGATTGATATCAATTTCTACCCTTATATAATTTCATATATATATATATATATATATATATATATATATGTGTGTGTGTGTGTGTGTGTGTGTGTGTGTGTGTGTGTGTGTGTGGTGTGTGTGTGTGTGTGTGTGTGGAGGCGCAATGGCCTAGTGGTTAGGGCAGCGATTCCCAGACCGGGCGTTGTGTGTGTTTATTGAGCGAAAACGCCTAAAAAGCTCCACGATGCTCCGGCAGGGGGTGGTGATCCCTGCTGTACTCTTTCACCACTCTTTCTCCCACTCTTTCTTCTGTTGGCCTGCTCGCTTAGCCAGCGGGGTGGCGTCATTCCAAGGCAAAAACAATACGAACGCATTGTGACCAGCGATGTGTAACAACGTCTGATGGTCTGGTCGGTCACGTGATCACGTGATATATATATATATATATATATATATATATATATATATATATATAGGTGACTGTGTGAATTAAACCAACATGTTTGTGAAAACTCATTTACTGTGGTAACTGTCTGGCAAGAGAAATTCCCCTTATAGACATTACATGCAAAAAAACTTAGCGTGTACGTTTCCTAGCCGACCAACATATAACGAGAACGTAAATTATACAGTCCCAGTTATGAAGCACTGTAGGACGTCAAGCACTAGCAAACACTCATATATGTGTATCAACATATATATATATATATATATATATATATATATATATACATATATATACATATATATATATATATTATATATATATATATATATATATATATTAATATATATATATAATATATATATACATATATATATATATATACATATGTATAATTCAGATTCAGTGGTATTGTCCGTACAATTCGTAGAAAGATGAATAAAATCAAAATAAGCATCAGGATATCAAGAAGTGATGCGCAGTACAACCGTTTCTAGCGGCTACATTTAATTGCACAATGCAGACATTACATCAATTTAGATGCAGGGTTATTCTCAGCTGCATAAATAAATAGAATTTTTTAATCACATTAATATAATTTTGCTTAAATCTCTAATAGAGCAAGAAGAGGGAAAAGTCCATGTTGCTACTAATGTAGCTCAAGGTATACTACGCTTCTAAGAACTGCATAAAGTTTGTTAGGGTCATAGCTTGTAATGGATTGTGGTTCATTTTTAATTTATTAGTCTTTTTATGAACGGCCAGATCTAAGGCTAGAAGACAGTTTAGAATGGATAGACGGAGTGAGATAACAGCTTATAGTTGGGTATAGTCATAAATATTGTCAGGATTTGGTAGTAGATAAAATTAATGTTATGATTGTATTTTTCTATTAAAAGGAGCCACTGGAAACGGTCTTACTGCATCACCTCTTGATATCCTGTTGCTAATTTTGATTATGTATATATATATATATATGTATACATATATATATATATAATATATATATATGTAGGTCCCGGGTTGATCCGGGGTTAACCACAGTAAGTAAGGTACTCAATTATTCTCTTGAATGAAACAGTACTAGTCCTGTAGAAGCTCCTTCTATATAATAAATATATATATATATATATATATATATATATATATATATATTAATTTATATATAGAGGGCATTATACATACATGCCAGAAGGCATTATACATACATGCCAAACGCTAAGAGGGACAATCAGTCATTTCTACCAAAAATATTACTAATCCCACCGAATGCAATTTTTCAAAGTAAGACATTTAAAAATATAGACCTGTATCACAGTGATTTCATACTTACGTAATCATCAGCAGGCCTGAATGTATTATAAATAAACAACGACCCTGCCCCGCTTAAGCGTTTGGCATGTATGTATAATGCCTTCTGGCATGTATGTATAATGCCCTCTATATATAAATTAATATGTTCAATAAGAAATAATTATTTTCGAAATTTTTTCTCTTATGAGGTTTTTACGCTATCTACCTGACAATTTCTTGTTAAGTTTTCCTTATTAAGTGGTTGTCCTTAATTGCTATATATATATATATATATATATATCAACATCTCAAATATAAGATTTCTTCCCTGAAGTCGGAGGCTCGTATCATCCGACAATGGAATCAATTTACAACCATTACTTTGTATTATCAACCCCCAGAAACAGCTGTTGAATTTAATACTCTTCAACCTCTTTAATTCTTGAAATCATTTCTATTCTTTGTAAGGCAGACATTTTGCATATAAACATATACACTTCTTTTGTATTTAATGTATTTAATATTCTTTGTATATCGATATGCCTAACTTGCGTATCCTTACATTAGCTTCTATATATGCTCAAATTTAACATTCTTGAGCTTTACTAAGTGCATTGTATACGGAGAATATCTGATTTTCATCAGTGAACTATATATATATTTTCCCTTTTATCTTTTACTTGTTTTAGTCATTAGACGGCGGCCATGCTGGGGTACCACATTGAATTTTTAGTTGAATGAACCAACTCCAGTACTTATTTTTTAAGCCTGGTACTTATTCTATCGGCCTCTTTTTGGAGAACCGCTAATTTCCAGGGACGTAAACACACCAACACCGGTTTTAAGCAGTAATCGGGGGCACAAACACAGACACAAAGGCACACACACACACACACACACACACATATATATATATATATATATATATATATATATATATATATATATATATATATATATATATATATATATATATATATATATATACGATGGACTTCTTTCAGTTTCCGTCTACCAAATCCACTCACAAGGCTATGGTTGCCCCGAGGTTATAGTAGAGGACACTTGCCAAAGGTGCCACTCAGTAGGACTGAACCTGGATCCATGTGGTTGGGAAGCAAGCTTTTTACCACATCTTGAGTAAATCATAACTCCGAAAGAGAAGCACACTCTGAGTATTATAGCTATACAGTAATTAAATAAAGATATTTATGGCTGGTCTATTGGGTTACTCAGTGTTTCACGTCAATAAAGCGCTTCGCTTTGCGGCGTCTCTTCAAACTCTTCAAACGGTGGTCTGTAACCTATCTTCCAAGTGGAAGAAGAAAATACCTTATAGTAAATTGAACACAATCACTAAGTAGAATATTTAAGTGCAAGGGATTGTCTCCCTTAGAACGCTATCCCTAATCGGCAGGTAGGTTCCAATATTTCAGTAAGACTCTCCTGAAGTGTAGGCAGTGGCCGAAGAATTCTGTCCTACAATATAAGATGTTCCGCGGGTCGAGGGAGTTCTTTAATATTCTCACCCGTCTCAGCTAAGCAGAGCTTGCAACGTTTGCTCCGTTGATGTACTAGTCCGTTTTTCTAGGATCTTTCATGAGACTACGTGTGGAATATCTTCCTCCTTCAGGCGTCACATATGGCTGGCCAAGGAGGTGGTATTATATATATACATGCATAAGTATGTATACATATACATGCATATATATATATACATACATATATATTCATACATATACATACATATATATACACATATACATACACATATATACATATATACATATGTATACATGTATACATATATATATATATATATATATATATATACATATATACATAAGTATATATATTTATTTATATATTTATACAAACATGTATATAGATATACATATATATATGTGTGTGTGTATATATATCAATTTTTGTGAATTTTAAATTGTCTTTGCAGTTAAATCTATTTACGGATTTACGCATTGTTTTGCATCATTTTAATCCTTCTGGAATAAAAAATAAAAATATAAATTGTTCTTATGTATGGCGACTTTTCAATCACCCTATATATATATATAAATGTATATGTATTTTTTCAATGTGTACAAATAACACGCAAATAATTAATAAATAGCTACCAGGTATCAAAATTAATTCACATAAGTACCAAGGATGTTACAGCCTACTTATAGAGGTAGAAATTCCAGGGGATAGTGAAATGTTTTTGTATATATAGATAAATAAAGAAATGTAATTAAAAGCAGGTGTTATTCAAATATTTATACTTCCGACATATGTTTCGAAGAAAATATTCGTATTATTCCAGAAGGATTAAAATGATGCAAAACAATGCGATCAGAAAAAAAAGAGAAACAAACCACATCAATAAGCCATTTTGACCGAATGTGATTACTGCGTCTATCATGAAAGGAACACTGGCAAGTTAGTTTTTTAAATATCCGTAAATAGATTTAACCGCAAAGACAATTTAAAATTCACAAAAATTGATATATATAAGCAAGAATCGCAGTAGGGAATTGTATCAGTGAACAGGTCGCAGTTTCAAAGCGACAAAAATATTTCGACAAATTATATTAAAATGTTGATGTGAATTTAACAGTTTTTGTGTGTTTTTAAATGGCTTATAAACATGTAAGTAGAAAGAATAGCCAAAACTTTTTGACTGCTTTTTCTAAATTCGGTGTGTGGTGAGGCAAATCGTTGCTAAACCCTTAATTACGTAGTATTACTTAAACCTTCCTTGAATGGGGCTTTTACATGCCGAACTCTACTTGGTGAAATTAATGATTATTTCTAAATTAATTAATTAATTTCACCCTTTATTATTGATAATTATATTTCATCCCAGTAAAAACAACTGTACCATCTTATTTTGGCAGCACGCTGGCGGAAGGGGGATGGTGACATACTTTCATTCACCTTTTGAATTTGGTGGTACTGGTAATGGCTTACGCTCGCTCTGATACCATGGGTTGAGGTGATGTCTTCTAGTGCCTTCAAATTTAAAACACAATTATTAATAATTGAGAGGCAATTATTTATAATTGAAGAGTCCTACGCTGAAGAGGAAAATAGTTAGGTAAGACATAATTATTTAATTTTTATGCTCTGCTATGACTTAATTCCGAAACGTACGTCCGTAAGTGACTTAATATAGAATGATTGTCGTCATTTCTTTCTCTTTTGCCTGCGTCGTTTGCTCTTTAAGTGCTGTGGTTTTACTGGGACTTCCCTTTTAAGTAGAAAGAATAGCCAAAACTTTTTGACTGCTATTTCTAAATTCGGTGTGTGGTGAGGCAAATCGTTGCTAAACCCTTAATTACGTAGTATTAAATATATATATATATATATATACATATATATATATATATATATATATATATATTATATATATATATATATATATATATATATATATATATATATATATATATACACATATATATATATACATATATGATATATATATTATATATATATATAATATTATATATATATATGTATATTTATATATATATATACATATATATATATATATGTATACATATATACATACATACATACATACACACACCCACATAGACACACATGACGGGTTTCTTTCAGTTTACGTTTACCAAATTCGCTCTTTGATCGGCTTGGGGCTATATTTAAAATACTTTCCTATGTCTTCGGATTGTAAATATCATACTACACAAACCACGCCGGCGCATAATATATATATATATATGTGTGTGTGTGTGTGTGTCTGTGTGTGTGTGTGTGTATACACGTATAAATGCATGCATACATGTATATGTAGTTGTCTTTCTCTACTTTGTTGTACCCAACATAGCCATACTGGAACACCGCCTAAACATTAAATGTTCCGTGTGTTTGGAAGTTTCTGCATGTTTTCAGGGCATCTGTAATCGCTGAATCAAGTAAATGCTCTATCTTGGTATTTGCACTCGTAGTTTATGGGGAGAGACAGATAGATGCAAAGAGAATGACTGACAGAAATTGATGAAACTACAAAATACGAGTGAGAACTAAAGAAGGGATAAATGAGAGAGTCGACGAGAATGATGATTTCTTCTCAATGCAATATTCTAGGTCAAATGCTTTTCAATTGCTAATCATATCCGTGATACAAGTGTTTAAGCTTTTCACTCAATATGACGTAATCTGGAATGTATGTTGACACAATAAATATCTGCAATGCGTAACTTGAGATGTTTTGTAGCATACTTCTCTCTCACTTATCGACTCTTTCCCTCGCTCTCACATTCTCTCTTTCTCTCTTTCTCTCCCTCCTCCCCCCTCTCTCTCTCTCTCTCTCACACACCACACACACGCTCTGGGTGAGATGATGTGGGTGGGTTAATAAGAGACGGCAAGTGATGTTCGAATAAAATCAAGTGGCATGGAGAACATTTGGCAAGAGTCGGTATTAAAATATTGAAAACTCTAGCATCAACAAACACTAGAGTTCAAAGACAAACAATGAAATATTGAAATCATAGCAGACACATGAAACAAAAATGTATGAGATCATTCTAAACTTTATTTATAGTTCCAAAATAATTTATACAGACATACACGCGCACGTGGGCACACTGATACGCACACAAACACACACACTCATATAGGCACACACATACACTCATATAGGCACACAAATATATGGCCGTGCTTTATGTGAATGCATTTATTTGTTTAGGTGTATGGATATGTATTCGTCTGTTATGAGCAGAGAGGCATACTTGAAAAGTACATAAGCCTAAGTATAAGCGCGCGCGTGTGTGTGTGTATGTGTGTGCGTCTATGTGTGTGTATATAATTATACTGCACAAAAACAACGCCGTTCAAATAGCTTATACCCCCTGCACCACACACATTACACTCTTATTCACACAGACCTATTCAGCGTCTCATTGTTGTTTTTCTTGCTACTTACCTAGCACTCGCTCGCACACTTATACATACATGTACATTTTGACATTTCTATTATATATATGCATATATAGGTGCATATAACTATATAATTATATCATATATATATATATATATATATATATATATATATATATATTATAATATATATATTAAAGGGCTTAGTAAAATAAATTACTTTGCCGCATACTGAACTCGTTAGAAATAGCAGCTAAAAAAACTTTTTATAAAACTATTTCTAACACTTAAAGAAAACCTCTCTCATATAGTGTTTGCTCATTCAACTCAAGGAGTATGGGGGTAGAGACATTAAAAAATCAAATGCAAAGGTTATTTGAGTACGTACGTTTCAAGATTAGTCAAAATCGACCCTTCTCTCATCAGCTCAGAATGCCCTTGTTTGAATCTGAAAACACTGAAAATGGGAGCATACCCTTTCGGCTTGTTATCGCTTCTGAAGATCTGTTCCAAACTAACAGTGCCAACAAACTCAAATATGCAAGCGAAGAATTTCTGCTCTCCCCTTTCCACCACTATGTTTTTTTCGGTAAAATCCGAGAGAGGTTTTCTTTAAGTGTTAGAAATAGTTTTATAAAAAGTTTTTTTAGCTGCTATTTCTAACGAGTTCAGTATGCGGCAAAGTAATTTATTTTACAAGCCCTTTTATATATGTAATAATTTGAATTCGCCTTAAATGGTCCCTTTGCATACTGAATACTTGGTGAAATTGATTAATTAATTAATTAATTTTACCCTCAATTGTTGAAATTATAATTCATCTCTCTCTACTTAATGTCTCGGATTTTACCGAAAAAAATAGTTTTGCTGATTTTAACCCACGCTGGTGGAAAGGGAGAGCAGAATTCTTCGCTTGCATATTTGAGTTGTGTGGCACTGTTAGTTTGGAACAGATCTCAGAAGCGATAACAAGCCGAAAGGGTATGCTCCCATTTCAGTGTTTTCAGATTCAAACAAGGGCATTCTGAGCTGATGAGAGAAGGGTCGATTTTGACTATCTTGAAACGTACGTACTCAAATAACCTTTGCATTTGATTTTTTAATGTCTCTACCCCCATACTTCCTTGAGTTGAATTGAGCAAACACTATATGAGAGAGGTTTTCTTTAAGTGTTAGAAATAGTTTTATAAAAAGTTTTTTTAGCTGCTATTTCTAACGAGTTCAGTATGCGGCAAAGTAATTTATTTTACTAAGCCCTTTTATATAATGTAATAATTTGAATTCGCCTTAAATGGTCCCTTTGCATACTGAATACTTGTGAAATTGATTAATTAATTAATTAATTTTACCCTCAATTGTTGAAAATATATATATATATATATACTTACATACATGTATATACATATTCATATATATATATATATATATATATATATATATATATATATAATATATAATATAATATATTGTATATATATACACATGCATAGATATATATATATACATTCAAAAATCGATAATAGAGTCCCTGGAAGGGAACTTTATATATAGTCAAGGGAATTAACCCATCCATTTTCCTAAATGGTATAAATCAAATTGGGTATACTTATATCTTAATATTTGAACTGTTAGAGTTATTTTCCCAATTTATCCAGTAAACCCTTAAACGAGTAAATAGTATTTTCCTAAACAATATAGCCACTTATTTCGGTTAGTGACTTATTCACGAATATACCAACACTAGCGCCGCTGAGGGTAATATTCTCTGGAACGCACAATACTCCATTTCAGAGTTATTTACTTTGAATTGTTATTATCTCATATCTGATTAGCCTGTTATTACGTCACATGCTTCACAATTTTAGTATACATACCTTATATGTATTTTCTTCTAACCTCTATATCTTCTGGAAATGCATTAAAGCCCTTTTCAGGACTATTATATTTGAATTCTGACTATCGGGTAACTAATTTCCTGTTATTATATAAATGACTTCACAATTTGTGCATTTATAACTTATAGAAAATTCCTAAAAACAAGATCCTGTGTAAGTTTGGTATTCTCTGTAAATGCACAAAAACCGCTTTAAGTGCCACATAATTTGTATTGTTTTTATTAGGTTAACGAAACAATTATGAGAACGGAACCAAGGGATAAACTCCGCTTTCTCGCGCCCGGCGCGCTAACGTTTCTGCCGACTCTCGCCGCCTTAATACATACATATATATATATATATATATATGTATTAAGGCGGCGAGAGCTGGCAGAAACGTTAGCGTCGGGCGAAATGCTTAGCGGTACTTCGTCTGTCATTACATTCTGAGTTCAAATTCCACCGAGTTCGACTTTGCTTTCATTTTTCGGGGTCGAGAAATAAAGTACCAGTTTCTCATTGGCGTCCATGTAATCGACTTAATCCCCCTTTGTCTGTCCTTGTTTGTCCCCTCTCTGTTTAGCTCCTTGTGGGCAGTAAAGAAATATATATACATACAAGCATATATATATGAACCTTCAGATTTTAATATGGTCATCCCTCTTATATATATATATATATATATATATATATATATACGTATGTATATACATATATATGTACACGTATGTATATATAGATATACACACATATGTATATAAATTATATGTGTATATAATTTATCCGTTAGGATTGCCCTCTAAGCGTTACCCACCAATCATTCTGCTGGTCCTTAGGCTGTATTTTATTCGTTTGTTCTTGATTAAGATCTGCGACTATTTCCTCACTGTTTTCAGAGTTGGGCCTCATTTTACATTGATGTAGCTACCATCACTTATAAGACTTGCAAAACTTTCAGAATAGTCAGATTTGTTCATCACCACTGTAGCATTGCTCTTGTCCGCTGGAAGTATTATGAGGGAATTGTCACTGTAGTCTTTTGATAGCGAAATTTTCTTCCTTGGGGATGTGTGGTTTGAGAAGTTTCGCTTTCTCGAACACCTGTCTCACTTTCCACATTAGTTCATCACCCTGAGATTTTGGTATCTTTATGGATATCTCTTCAATAGTGACTATAATGTCCAAGTATGGAATGCACTAGATGGTTGTCGCAAAGTTGAGACCTTTGTTTAGTGCTGCTTCTTCAAAGATTTCCAGATGTCGGCTACTTACGGTAATTAATTCTTTCACAGGTAGGTGACGGAATTCGGTCTTCGTTCCCTGACCTTTGAGCTTCATAAACTTAATCTGGCGTATCTTCACCTTCTCAAATGCTTTCATGTACGACTTTTCCAGATCTTGTTGGATTATCTTTCTATCATCATCTCTGGTTATTCTCCCAAGTAATGAAGATAACATTCTCTGATTTCGTTATTTAGTTGATGTTTTTTCCAACGGTTATAATGGATCCTCTCACGGACGAGGGTGTGCCTTGCCCTTTCCGCTACATTTCGAGCTTTATTTGAATCGACTGGTGTCATTACTTTAAAGCCATGGGGTATTAACTTCGAGTCTCTACATCTAGATAGGAAGGTTTGATGGTTTGAAAGAGGAGCTAGTTTCTTATAAAGTTTCTCTGTATGTATCAATTGAAGCCTAATGTCGGCTCCGTACGGATTAGATAATACTTTTCTATATTTTAGAGATGGGATTTCTGTACATTATTTACATTGGACATATATGGGTCCTAATCTTGTTTGTTGTTACCACAACATACCTGGATGTATTAATAACACGCACTAAGCATGGGTTCAGGACATCCCTATACCGCAAGCCAAACTTCACTTGACGATACCTCAGCTTCAATTCCTATCATCCATACAGTTAAAAAGAAGAATTGCTCAGTGCCTAAAACATTGAGCAAAGAATATAAGTAGCGATTCTGATTCACACCACGAAGAAATGATCAAGCTAAGTATCAATCTATTAATCAACAACTATCCACTCCAATTAGAAAGAGGAGTGGGGATGAAACCTATAAACTGACCACAGTCTGGCTGCCTCATGTAAAAGGCCTCTCAGAGGAGATACAGAATATATGCGGTCCATAAGACATCAGAACAGTATTCAAGAGCAATACAACATTTTGCAAATATCTCCTTCGTGTAAAACCACCAATAGAAGAGAATATAACCAAATACGGCGTGTGCTTCATCCCATGCAGTTGTGGTAGTTTATACAAGGGCAAAACATGCCGCTCATTCAAAATAAGGGTTAGTGCAGATATGATTAGAATATGGGAACCGGTATTAACAAAGATACAAAAGTATTAGCTTTAGAAGCCCTTAAATTCACTCTATTATTGCCCACGGGCAGTTATAGAGTTAAATTCCTTGCAGCGCCTTGAATAAATTAATTGCAATAATAGTAGTAACCATCAGCAAAAAAAATACCATACGAATGAGAACCCAGGTTTAGGATTAAAATTCCGCTAGGATTGTATGTATGTATGTATGTGTGTGTCTGTATGTATGTATGTATGTATGTATGTACGTACGTATGTATGTATGTATGTATGTATGTATGTATGTATGTATGTATGCGTGTATGTATATATGCATATATATATATATATATATATATATATATATGTGTGTGTGCATACACACGTTTAACACGTTTTCGTTTATATTGTCACAGTTTCTCAATGTGTCAATTCGAATTTTGAATGTGACTTGAATTATTAAAAAACTAGTGTCACCCATCATATGACAGTCCTTGTTTGTCCTCTCTGTGTTCAGCCCCTTGTGGGTAGTAAAGAAATAGGTATTTGGACTGTCACCACATCAAATTCCGCCGAGGTTGACTTTGCCTTTCATCCTTTCTGGGTCGATTAAATAAGGACTTAATCCGTTTGTCTGTCCTTGTTTGTCCCCTCTGTGTTTAGCACCTTGTGGGCAATAAAGAAATAAGAAAGGTTTATTCACAGTCAATTCATGTTTTCCTTTTTGAGATTCCACTGAAAGGTGCAGGCATAGGTGAGTGGTAAGAAGCTTGCTTCCCAACTACATGGTTCCGAGTTCAGTCCTACTACATGGCACCTTGGGCAGGTGTCTTCTATTACAGCTCCGGGCCGACTAAAGCCTTGTGAGTGTATTTGGTAGATGGAAACTGAAAGAAGCTCATCGTATATGTACGCGTATATATATATATCGAATACAGACATACAAACACACACACACACACATACACACACACAACATATATATATATATAATATATATATATATATATATATATATATATATATATATATATATATATACATATACATATATACGACGGGCTTCTTTCAGTTTCCGTCTACCAAATCCACTCACAAGCCTGTCGTATATATGTATATAAATGTATGTGTGTGTATCTGTGGTTGTCCTCCCAACACCGCTTGACAACTGATGCTGGTGTGTTCACGCCCCCGTAACCTAGCGGTTCGGCAAAAGAGACCGATAGAATAAGTACTAGGCTTACAATAATAAGTCCTGGGGTTGATTTGCTCGACTAAAGGTGGTGGTCCAGCATGGCCACAGTCAAATGACTCAAACAAGTAAAAGGGTAAAGAGTAAAGAGTATATATATATATGAAAAAACAAGTCAAAAATAGAAAATGCTAAGATAATTTTATAGTGAATCTTTCAGTACCGGTTTCGGTCATTTTGAGACCTTTTCAACTGTAACGATTAAATAATTAAATTTAGAAAAATTAGAAGAAAAGTTTTTTTAAAAGAATATTTCTGTAGTAGTGTTCAGATATAAGTAGCATTCTGCCTTTCTCTGACTCCCTTGTTTGCACTTGTGTGTTCGAGGTCGTTTTGAGTTCTTGGTAGGATAGGTGAAGAATAAGGAGGCTGATGTGGAGAGGGGGTGGGGAAATCTGGGAATGCCTTAATGGTCGTATTTTGAATGGTCAGTGGCTGACAGTAGTCGCAGTTCAATTCAGGAATTGTTTATGGAATTTGCGTAGGCGTTATACTGAAATGAGGATAAAATAAAATCCACCGATGAAGATATCAACGAAGAAATTCGCAAAATGACCCAAGGCCCAGATCAAGAGAAGTTCTCCAAACTATGGAAAGAGGACTGCGAAAAAGAAGAACTAAAATCTCTCCAACGCTGGGAGAAAAACGCCATTTGGTTCTCAGACTATGAAGCCGTCTTTCAAACAGATCACGCCTCCAACAACCCTTTCCAGAAAATAAGAAAACCAAAACAACACCCAAACACCGATACACACCTGTCTAAAAATCGGAACCTTCACTACTTTCAAAAAAAGAATACAGGACCTAACCCTAACTCTGTAAGCAGCCAGCGTTACAATATCAGGAATACCCCCACTTCAAGCAGAGAAAGGATAAATCAACACCCACAGCATAGACACTGCAACCTTATCCCCACCCAAAAGAGTTACCAACGAAATCTCCACCCCATAAACCGGTTAAACAACCATGCACAACAAACCCACTCCACTTACAATGATTACCAACGAAGGCCTCCTAGAACACCACACCCGAATATGGGATATCGGATGCTCTCCTCAATACTGCTCCAAGAACAACACACCATAAATCACAACAGGAGACCCCACATCAACAAAGAACAACTATATAATAGCTACCGTCCCAACCACCGCATTCATTTTTTAGACCCAATACGCAAACACAGAGACACAAGATAGCACCAAACAAGCAGGAGGAACCAAAAGTAATAAAAATTATCAATCTAACTCACAAGGAACTAACAGCAAACCAAATTAACATACTTTCCAAAGGACTCAAGTTTACACCCACCCCACAACACCCCAACTACAACGAAATGAAAGAAGACATCGCAGAATTCTGCAGAAAATTAAGACTTACTGAGGAGCTATACGATAAATACGAGGACGAATCGTTAGCCAGAAATAGGAGTAACTACACCCCCTCGAAAGGTAAGAACAAAACACTTGATGATTTCTGTGACCACATATCTAATTACCCATATCAACATATGCACAAACAAAAACACAAACCAAACTTCAGCAAAAAAGAATGGGCTGAGTTGAACAAATTAAAACAAGATAAAACAATAACAATCAAAGAGGCCGATAAAGGGAGTGCTGTTGTCTTAATGGATACGACATTTTACATAACTTTGGTACTTTCTATGCTGGAAGACACAACATACTATGAAAAGGCACAAAACTACAGTCAACAAAAAATAATGAGGGAACTAAAATCCATATTAAACCCATACAAAGCAGGGCTCACCGAGAAAGAATATGATTATATGACCAATTTCACAAGTAAAACTAGCCAATACTACGGTATTCCTAAGATCCACAAAAGTGAAAAAATAAGCAACGCATGCAAGATAGCTACAGACAAAATAATTAAAGTCCCTAATCCTAATGACCTCAAATTGAGACCCATAATAGCAGGTCCCGCATGCGAAACCCACCGCCTCAGTAACTTTTTAGACACCCTGTTAAAACCACTCCTCAAACATGTCAAAAGCTATATAAGGGACGACTTAGATATGCTCAATCACCTACCGAATACTATAAACAAAAACACCATACTGGTATCCTTCGATGTAGTCAACCACTACTCCAATATCCCCCACAACCTAGGACTAGAGGCAATCTAATTCTGGCTAGAGAATCACGCCAACGAACTACCACACCGCATCAAAAAAGAATTTGTGATAGAAGGGGTTAAATTCATCCTGGAAAATAACTTCTTCGCCTTCAATGACAACTTCTACCGACAAAAATCGGGGACTGCGATGGGTACACGAATGGCCCCCTCCTTTGCCAACCTAGTCATAGGATACCTAGAGATCAGTCTGTATCGTAAGGTTCTAGAAAGATATGGCAGCCCTTTCTCCATCTACATAGAAAACAACTGGAAGAGATATCTAGATGACTGTTTCATCCTTTGGCATAAAAAAATATAGAAAAACTCATAGAATTCCAGAAACTTTTAAACGGACTGGACGTAAACATCCAATTCACGATGGAATATAGCCAACAACAACTCCCCTTCCTCGATATCCTCATTAAGAAAGCTAATAATATAATAGAAACAGACATATACTATAAGCCTACAGACTCTAAGCAATATCTTCCATTCAATTCATGCCACCCCAGACACACCAGGATGAATATCCCCTTCAATCTAGCAAAAAGGATATGCACTATAGTCTCTAACGCAAACACCAGAGACACACGACTACAAGAACTAAAAGATACCCTTATCACCAGAACTATCCACCTTCACTTATGACAAGTGCATTCAACGTGCCCTTCAACTTAACATCAAGGAACTGAGACATCCCAAATCAAAGAAAAACTTACAACCAAAAGCCTTACCATACATCTCCACACACAACCCTCTCAATAACGAAGCCTTCGACACCATCCTCCACAACATACCCCTCCTAAAAAAAGACCACAGAATGAACACAATCCTCCAAACATACACGATCATAAAAAGCAAAAGACAGCCTAGATCCATGAAAAGTCTCCTAACACAAGCCCGAATTCACTCTTCAACACAGAAGCCGACAGTAAAAAAATGTGGAAGACCCAATTGCGGGATATGCGACTATCTAATTGAGGGATCAGAGTTTTCCTTCAAACAGGGACAACGGTTTACAGTGAAAAGCAACTTCACATGTGCTTCGGAGAACCTAATATACTCACTAACCTGCTCCGGGTGTCAAGAGCAGTACAGAGGCCAAACAAAAAATGGTTTGCGTAAACGAATGGCCCTGCACAGATCCCAGATAAAAATTCCCCAAAACAGAAAAATAGCTTTTAGCCAACACATAGATACTTGCGCCAACAAAAAAACACCAAACTTCAGAATTTTCCCCCTCTACCAATTTAGGGACGATACAACCTCGAGACAACGAATAAGTAAAGAAAATCTCTTTATTACAAAATACAAGCCACTTCTTAACGGGTCTACGACAAACGATTAATATACCTCAACTTTAGAATAAAAGAAATAGATACACACACAAATATTACACTCCATAGAATACATTACTAATCAGCCCCATCACAGCTATACTTACACCCATTCATATTCTCCCTTCTTTGTTTTTTTCTTCTTCTTCTTCCTCTTCTTCTTCATCATCATCATTATCATCATCATCGTCGTCATCATCATCATCACCATCATCACCACCATCTTCTCCTTCTCCTTCTTCTTCTTCTTCTTCTTCATCATCATCATCATCAACATCGTCATCTTCTTCTTCTTCTACTTCTCCACCTTCCACCCCTTAACCTTGTCACTAATGTCTTCAGTATAACGCCTACGCAAATTCCATAAACAATTCCTGAATTGAACTGCGACTACTGTCAGCCACTGACCATTCAAAATACGACCATTAAGGCATTCCCAGATTTCCCCACCCCCTCTCCACATCAGCCTCCTTATTCTTCACCTATCCTACCAAGAACTCAAAACGACCTCGGACACACAAGTGCAAACAAGGGAGTCAGAGAAAGGCAGAATGCTACTTATATCTGAACACTACTACAGAAATATTCTTTTAAAAAAACTTTTCTTCTAATTTTTCTAAATTTAATTATTTAATCGTTACAGTTGAAAAGGTCTCAAAATGACCGAAACCGGTACTGAAAGATTCACTATAAAATTATCTTAGCATTTTCTATTTTTGACTTGTTTTTTCATATATATCAACTCGTGTGTTCCTTTCCACCCTTATACATATATATATATATATATATATATATATATATATATATATATATTAAGGTATGTAGAAAAATACAACATGGACAAGAACGTATAACTCTTAGAAGACGACACAATAAACATGGACAGGACATTCGAACCCCTCAGTCTTCAGTCAAGAACCGGATCATCGTAGTAATTTCGGCTGATTAATCTTGAGATTACTAGATCACGGCCAGCCCTCCAAGAAAAACTAAGCAACGAGCATTAGAAAAACTAAGCTGGAAGCGTAGATTTCCTGGAAGAAGGATCGAATGCATACGAACACCAGGACAGCAAAAGGGACAGATATAAAAAAACAAAAAACAACAAAGAAAGAAAATTGAGAAGTTGACCTGCAAACATCGGTTTGCAATACCATTATATGGTAATTAACTAGAAATTTCTTTTGCTGTATTCATTATGTTAACAAACACATGCACAACTACTTGACGAATGATACCTTCCCTACTCTCTCCCTCTCTCTACCCATCTTTCTCTCTCACTCGCTTTAATCTCTCTCGTTTTCCCTATTACATCATTTTCACACTAACTACCACACCAGCCCACAATAAAAACCATAATGTATTACATACGCACTTGCTCAAACATATCAAACGTATTTGTTTATATGTATGAAAATAACGGATTTTTTTTTAAAACGCACACATTCTAAAGCGCACACATCTAAGTCTGTCGCAGGTCAACCAACACGTTGAAATGTAACTCTTTTTAATTTAATTTAATTTCTATAATTGAACTAATTGGATATGGAAACGAGTGTAGGATTGGAGTGTCAATTTGTCATTTTGTTCTTTTTCGCATTCATAAATATTCTAAATACATACATACATACATATACATATAAATATATATATATATATATATATATATATATATATATATATATATATATATATATATATATATATATATATATATATATATATATATATATATATATCAATGCAAAAAATACCTATATATCTCAACGAAAACTTAGTTTTCACTGAACACTGGTATAAACCGGAGAACTAGGATGCTAGCATCCCTTAAAGGATACAATTGTGTGTGTGTGTGCGTGTCTAAGTTTGTCCCCCGTACCATCGCTTGACAACTGATGCTAGTGCGTTTACGTCCCCGTAACTTAGCGGTTGGGCAAAAAGATTCCGACAGAATAAGTACTACGCTTACGAAGAATAAGTCCTGGAGTCATTTTCTTTGGCTAAACACTTCCAACATGGAGCAGTCAAATATCTGAAACATGTATAAGATAAAATACCTTAATACATTGATATAGAAACACCTGGTTCACCTTTACTTAGAGGATGCATTTAACTAACCGAACCAAGCAGAATCAATAATAAGTATACGAAAATGCATTGATTAGCTGTTTGTAAATTAATAATAACAAAGTTGGTAACGACCAAAGGTTTTCTTTCATTTACAATCGCACTTTACTCTTAAGCGTAACATCTTTAATAAAGATACACATACGCAATTTAATCCGACACAGCAATTAAAATGCAATTAGTAACACTTTAGCAGTGTACTTCAATAAATCTACACCTTGTCATTATCAACTTTTCAAAAAGAAAAGGTGTTTATTAGTAACTAACTGTAAGGTTTAATTGTGACACGTTTTAGCCTAATTAATAAATCTACACGCAAAGATATTTCTTATTTTATGTAGCGAGCTCTGGGTCTGTAATGGTGGAATGCATTTAAATTGAGATAGGGAAATTAATTATGTTCAAGTAATATGTATCGTTCGGTCGGTTTCGATTAAGATAAGTACGATTATAATAAATATAATTATGAGATAATTATATTTATACTTACAATTAATACTTACAGATTATCCTCAGTATGCATTTGAAATGAGAAATCGATGTTAATATGTGTGAGTGTGAAAACACACAAACTGATACATAGATACACACACATGTATATCTATACATACATACATATACATACATACATACATAATACATACATACATACATACATACATACATACATACATACATACATACATACATACATACATGCATACATACATACACACACATACATACACATACATACATACATTTATATATATATATATATATATATATTATATATATATATAAGAATATAAATTTCAAGTTAGATTGGTTCATACTGTCTGTATCCTTTCCTTTCCTCTCTCTCTCTCTCTCTCTCTCTCTATATATATATATATTATATATATATATATATATATATATATATATATATAACATGTAATTGCTTTTACATGTAATTTTGACATGTAATTTTGTTTTAAAAGTCTTGTAATGCATGTTTTGATATTTTGATAGGCAGTTATCATGCAGAAGATTCTACCTTCCAAATCTTGTGTTCTGACTGGACAAAAATTATGAAAATTAAAATCTCTGTAACATTATTCTAAACTTCTTGAATACATGAATAAAATCGGATTCACCGTAGAAAAGTAGATCAATATATCAAACTTGAAAATCTTGACTTAATTTTTATATTTCAAAATCTATGACGACAACCATTATTAATTCTAGCTTATGAGACTTCATTCAATACCTGAAACAGGTGTGCGTTGTGTCCTTGATCAAGTCGCTCTGTTCATGTTTTTTTTAGTTATAAGGAAAAGTGTACCAGTCGACTACTGGGGAAGCTCTCTCTCTCTATTTTCAATCTTTCTCTCTCTCTCTCTCTCTCTCTCTCTCTCTCTCTCTCTCTCTCTCTCTCTCTCTCTGTATATATATTTTTTCTATATTTTCGCTTGTCAAAGAAAATATTTCTCCTGCGTTCGCTATTTTACCTTCGTCTGGTCCAACGACCCTCCATGCTTGTTTTCGTTCGGTTTTACTTGCTTGTCTCCTGCTTTTGTTACCAACTTTGACCCTCCATAAAATCCCAAATTCTATTTTGGCTTTTGTAGGAGCAACTGTCTTTGAAGATGCACACTGTCGTTCAGTGCTCGAAATGAGGAGTAGATGGGCAGCCGACAACTGATGAAGGGTCGTTTTTTATGTTATTTGTCCCGTTTTCCATTTGTTTCTCCCGTTGCTTGCGTATTTAACTTATTTGTTTGCGTATTTCACGTTGTTTACTGTTTGTGACGTCCTGTGCCCATATATGCATGTATGTATATGTGTATATATGTGTGGCGTCAGCACACCATTATAGATCGTTAGCTCCTACACGCATTTTTTCTCTACTTTTTTTCTCTCCTTGTTTCTCTCCTTGTTTTTTTCTGTGTATCTTTCTGTCGAAGAGCGTAGGCTCGAAACGTAAAAGACTTTTTCTATTTCTATTCCTGAGCGCTATACTAATACATTTGTTTGTTTGTACTCCACCTGCCTTCGTCTTTTGTTTATTTTCGTAAACTTACCCGTTATATATATATGCATAAAATAAAATTGGAAAATATTTTTGGATGACTGCTTCCTCTTCTGGAATGAAAACATAGATAAACTCTTTGAGTTGAAAAGACTCCTTAATAGCATTAATACCACCATACAATTTACAATGGAACACAATCAAAAGTAACTCCCATTCCTAGGCATACTGATTAAAAAATAAACAAAAAATAGAAACGGATATTTTTTACAAAACCACAAACGCTAAATAATACCTATTATTTAGCTCACACCACACGAGACATATCAAAACAAATAATCCTTGCAAGAGGGATTTGCACGACAGTGTCCAAAAACAAAAAATACCAGAGAACTAAGATTGCAAGAGCTTAAAAACGTACTTCAGGACAGACACTATCCAATTCATTAAAATCGATTGACATGAAAACATTAAGAAAAGTCAAATACAATGACACACCTAGTCTGAAACACTACCTTTTGTCTCCACATACAACCCCTGAAACAAAGAAGCATTTAACAGCATTGTACAAAATCTCCCAATACTCTATAAGGACTGAAGGAAATTCTACGTATCCATAAAACCATTAAAAGCAGTAAACAACCAAAGACACGAAAGAAGATCCTCCCAGATAACTAATTTGTTTTTAAGAATAACGGACGCAAGAGTTAAAAAAGGGTGTCGTCCTAGCTGCGGTCCGATGTCTCCAGTGCGAGCAGTGGCGTGCCTCAAGGTTCAGTGCTTGGGCCCTTATTGTTCTTAGTCTTCATAAATGATTTGCCCGACGACCTCACGCAACACACCGTTCTATTTGCCGAGGATGTTAAACTGGTCGCTCCTCGCGATGATATAGAGGATCTTCGTCGATGCCTCCACCGATTTTGGAGATGGTCTAACGAATGGGACCTGTGTCTGAACGTGTCAAAGTGCTGTCATCTGCCTGTCGGCTCTCCTCCTGCAACTCAACTTGATTTCGAGCCGGGTTGTCTGCTGCTGGAGAGGACCGATCAGGTAAAGGACCTGGGTATCTTGGTGGATTCCTCCTTTTCGCCTTCGGCCTAGTGCGTCCATACTGCCAACAAAGCACGCGGAGTTCTGTTATTGATTCGACAGTCATTCGGAATGCTCACAGCAGCCATATTCATACCGCTCTATGTCACGCTGGTGAGACCCATATTGGAGTACGGGATTCAAGCCTCTTCTCCTTATCTCCTCAAAGACATACAGCATCTTGAAAGAGTCCAGAAGCTGGCTACATGCATGGTTCTTGGTCTCAAGAATTTGTCTTATGAAGAAAGGCTGAAGACGCTCGACCTTTATTCTCTAGAAAAACGACGACGCCCTGGTGATCTCATTCTTGCTCACAACATCATAAGCGGAAAGTGTAACCTCTCGAAGGAGCTGTTCTTCACTCCTGCTCCAGAGCGTCGGCTGCAGGGTCATTCCGAAAAAGCTCTATCTGCGACGATTTCATCTCAATCGAAGGAGAGGGGCTTTCTCCGTCCGGGTTGCGGATCCGTGGAATAAGACGACCGCTCGGTTCAAAGTCTCCCTTGACCACAAGTAGCCTGAACTCTTTACATGAACACCACCCTGTACATAACTCCATGTCCCCCTACGTAGCCTTGCTTTTTTGCTTTTTGAGCCAAAAAATTAACTAACTAACTAACATGTCCCAGTCTTTTGGAAAGATAAGAATTTCAGTTTAGACAAAGGTAAAAATTCAAAATTAAATCCGACTTCACATGCGTCTCTGAAAACCTCATTTGTGTAATCAGATGTTCGGGCTGCCATAAAAACAACAAAGTGCTGTTAGGAATGTCGGTCAGAAGGAGATGTACAGTCCACAGACAACAGATATCTTTCCCACAGTATTACCAGATATATCTGAGTGAACACGTTGACAGCTGTGCAGAACAACTGCAACCACAATTCCCATCCTTCCCATTATATCAATTTACTGTTTGGACTTCAACGCAGGTACGACTAAATAAAGAGGTCCCATTTATCGAAAAATATAAGCCAGAATTAAATACAAACCCATACTGAAAATTAAAAATTTACCCCATCTATTGTAAGTTATAAGCCAGAATTAAATGTAAGCCAATATTAAAAATTACAGATTTACCTCCCCTTTACCGAAAAATACCTTGGTTAATAATTATCCCCACTAGCAAACAAAATGTCTAATTCAGAATTGCATCCAAGACTCAAAATTTGAAAAGCGATAGCGAAACCAGTTATTATGTTGGAAGAAAAAGACTAATTTTGTACAATATTGTGTAATACTTTTTCTATTATGATTCTAATATATTTTCTAGTCTCGTAAAACAAATATTCTGTATTTTTTCATCTTATTTCTTTCCGTGTATATTCAACCACGCGTAACCACCCACCATACTTTCGACCTAATATATATATATATATATATATATATATATATATATATATATATATATATGTTGTGTGTGTGTGGTGTGTGTGTGTGTGGTGTGTGTGTGTGGTGTGTGTGTGTACATACATCTGCCTGTTTCTTTATTTACGTCTTTCTCATTTTAATTTCCCCCCTTTATATATGTTTACCACAGTCTCACTCTGTACGCATGTATATGACTCATGCTCAGATTATGTGTGTGTCTGTCTGTGTGTATGACGTGTATGTGTGTGTAAGGAATTTTATTCGGATGAGAGA